>NC_137817.1:63700703-63980703 GCF_963921795.1 Nannobrachium achirus | reverse complement strand
AACTGTTGGCTCCATAAACTAGTGTACCATCATGTGTTCTGACTGTGAAGCCACTCAATGTTTTCTTTCTATGACTCATATCATTGACTGTTTAAACCAAGCCCACATGTTATTGATTTAACAATACTATATTAACAGCGCTGTTGGGCAGAAGACTTTGTTTCTTTTGTAAATGAATGCCCCGTTTGGTGTAATCTTGTGACACGGAAGTAGCAGAAATTCTAAAAGCTCAAAACATGTTGAATCGCAACGCATTGTGAGCTTGTAGATCTGCTATTTGGAAAGTTAAGTGGTTAAGAATGTCTATGAATTTTGGACAATACTGTATTTCCACTCAACAGCAACACTTGTCTATGCTCATGAAGCTAATACTACAATAAATGAAAGATGTTTCACTCTCCTCCAGCTCAATATGCATTTATATCTTTTTGAGAAGCTTTCTTCCATCTGCTCTCCTTCAAGATCAGAACATTTTGTTCTCAATAGAAATGCATTTGGAGATGAACGTGTGACACCTCTTTTCTTCGTGCTGTCATCAACATTTCTGGTGTGTGTAACTTTTTCATTGAACATGGCTAAAGGTAACATATCATCGTACAGTAGTGTAACTATGGGAACAGTTCAGTAACACTATTAAGTACAGTAGTGTAACTATGGGAACAGTTCACTAACACTATTAAGTACAGTAGTGTAACTATGGGAAGAGTTTAGGATTACCAGACACAGAAGGAGTCCACTCCTCATCTTCCTCTTTCTCCTCCTCTTCCTCACTGGAGGAGGTGAGCTGAAGTGAGGAAGTGTGAAGCGGAGCGCTCTTGTTGCGTCTCCTCATGAAGTCTGGAGGCTGAGACTTCAGACCTGAAGGAGAAAGTTGAGAGAGAACAGAAAGAGGGGGAGACAGATAGACGCAGATGGAACGGTTATATAGTGATGAAGACTGATCAACATATTCTTGGGACACTTTCCCAACAGTGATTGTCTAATATTTAAATACAACACCTGTATAATTTACTATCGATAGAACATGTTCACTTAGTTGAATATTGGACCTTTGCTTAGTTGTAACAAACATATCCACAAGTTTCCAACATCCCATCGTGCATTGCGCAGAAGGCGAGCGGCACTTCCGGCGTCGCAGCTGAGTGTGATCTACAAGCAACGCAACGTGAGCTTGCATGTCTGCTGTTAACCGGAAGTCTCCCGCAAATAATTCTACAGTAAATTCTCACAGAAACAGGTGGATAAGTTGAGAAATAAGTTCATGTTTTCACCAGTAGGGAGCAGTCATGACTCATGGAACCAACAGCATGACTAATGCACTTGACAAAGAACTAACTTCAGGAATCTACTATTGATTGTGATGATCTGATCTGATATGGAACATGTCAATATCGTCTTGTTACGTCACCTGATGATGATAATAACTGATGTGTATTCTATTTCATTAAAAAATTAAATTCTGCTGCATCATTACTGCAAATACAAAACGGTTCAATCTACCATTATTGTGACATGCTGTAAAAATGTCAGTTGACTAAGATACATTCCACCATTGCACCTAGCATACTGTCTAGCGGTAGTTTTGCTTATTAATTTCCCAGGATTAGTCATTGCATAGAAATGTAATTTAAAAACAAATGATAATGATAATACATCAGTCTTGTTTTAGGCCTACAACTCTCTATGAAGTGCTTCTCAAACCTTTTCATGTCAAGGACCCCCAAATTGACACTTAATAGCCCGCGGACCCCCATTTGAAAAGATATGCCAGGGACCCCCATAAGAGAAGATTATTAGGTCTCTAGCAGTGATTCCCAAACATTTTAATTTCAAAGACCCCCGAGTTTGACATGCATTAGGCTACGGACCCCCATTTAATGGTATTTCTATAATCTCTTGAGAACCCATTTCTTTATTTTAATCGATGTTAATTCAACTCAGAGTGTCCAAATGGAACCAAGTGGACCCGTTAGGCTCCATTTCTACACTCTGAGTTACTTTCCCATTAGGGTCCATTTGGTTCCAAACTAATAATTTAGCTGGGGACCCCCTGGGACTCCCTCAAGGACCCCTGGGGGTCCCGGGACCCCACTTTGAGAACCAATGCTCTATAGCGTATGGAGTTGATCTACTATCACAGTGTAATATTACAACCACATCAAGCCTTAAGATTAACGCTCCTTCATATATGGATTCTAAACATGCAGCCTTGTGACTAACTCACTCACTGTCTAACTCATTTTATTACCTGTTATTAAATGACATTACTATGTTAGCATGTCATATTACATTACCTATAGAGAGCTTAAACAGGTGGTTGCTCTTCATGTTGCTGTATCTGATCTTCTCCATGTCCTTCAGTTCGCTCCACTGTGTTTTGGTGAAATAACGTCTCAGGTCCTCAAAGTCCAGCGTGTCCTGTAATGTAAGGCAGTGGTCTCAAACGTTGTCATGTCAAGGACCCCCACATCGACACTTATTAGCCAGCGGAACCCCCATTTGAAAAGATATGCCAGGGACTCCACCATTTTGATTTCAAGGACCCCCAGTTTGACATGTATTAGGCTACGTACCCCCAGTTAATGGCAATTCTATCTCTGGTACCCCATTTATACTGTGAAATCAATGTCAATTTAACTCTGAGTGTACAAATTGAACCAAAATGGGTCCATTTGGTTCTGTTTGTACACTCTCTGAGTTACATACCCATAAGGGTCCATTTGGTTCTTAACTATCATTTAGCTGGAGGCCCCCCTGGTACTCCCTCAAGGACCCCTGGGGGTCCCCACCCCCAGACCCCACTTTGAGAACCAGTAATGGATGGAGCGACACAGAAAGGAGGGGGGAATATCACTTATTGTACAGGAGCTGTGAGCTGGAAACTGTGTTGGTCACATAGACTTAGTTAGCTTACAAAAAACATGTCAGCTAAATTATAATACAAGCACTTTATAGGTAATTTCATTCAATTAATGTAGCTTCCATTAATAAAAAACTCATGAGTCACAGTTTATGGTATCAAGCTGCTCATCTCTATCAAACAGACTATGTTAATGTTACCAACAGAATACATTTACAATCCACTGTAACTTGTTCTGACTCACCTTTACCTCCAAACTGGCCATGTTTGCTGCCTATCTTTCTCACTGCTCTGTGACTCTGACACCTGCAGTGGAGATGAAACACCATTTAGGTTCAAATAGCAGCAATATAAAACAGTATCAATTTAGAATACTTTAAATGGTGATATACAGAGAACACTGTCAATTTAGAATACTGTATGGTGATATTAGATAAAGAGAACAGTGTCAATATAAAATACTGTATGGTGATATTAGATACAGAGAACAGTATCAATTTAGAATACTGTATGGTGATATTAGATACAGAACAGTATCAATATGGTGATATATAGAATTAGTGTTTTTCATGTGCATTGATAGTTTTCATGTGAAGTGTCATGTCACACTGACTGTATGTTCTATGTCACCTTACCTTGTGTCTCTATAGCCTGCAGTTCAATGCAAACAACACAAATAGTTATCTTATAAGTTATAAAGATGTTTAAAACACTATAAATAGTTACAGATGTTTAACACTCGACGTCTCCTTCTTTCTGTCTTCTTGTCTTCTCCAGAGGAACGGCGGGAAATTTCGCGCCTTCACCCCAGCTCCTCACAAAGACTGACGTCATCACGCAGGGAACGTCGTAACGTTGTGTGTGTGTGTGTGTGTGTGTGTGTGTGTGTGTGTGTGTGTGTGTGTGTGTGTGTGTGTGTGTGTGTGTGTGTGTGTGTGTGTGTGTGTGTGTGTGCAGGAGGAAGCAGAGAGAGAGAGAGAGAGAGAGAGAGAGAGAGAGAGAGAGAGAGAGAGAGAGAGAGAGAGCCACAATCTTATTTTTATTTGTAGGCTATTTCTTGTTTTTCTCTTCTTTAATGGACATGAAACATAGACCTACTACTACTACTATATCTTTCACTATTGTATTTTTATATAGTTGGTGTGAAGACTGCCATTCACTTGATTTAGAACGATTTTAAAACTATATCCTTTATAGTGCTCAGTGTGAATGGCCTTTAATATAATTATCTTCTACTTGCCTGTTAAAAACAGCTAAACTGGCATGTGTGTGGAAACATATGTTCACTGAGTATTGCATAGTATTGCACTGCCACCCAGTGAAAAAACCTAGTAGCCTACTCAACATATTTTATATAGATTAATTTGGAGATATTCGTCCACATTCATGTTGAACTTTATTGTCATTCTTCTCCACTACCGCCAGGGGGTGGTGTTGTGCGGTCTGGTTTATTAACCAGGCTACATCTCCCCCATCTAAATCTCCACACACCTGCTGCTCGTTACCCTCATTGATTTGGTTTCAAACAGTAGCCAGCGTTGCCAGACTTTGCAAAACAAACAAGCGGAAGCGGCCAAGTCTAGGAAAACAATTCGAGATTTATTTAAATAGCCTTAGTTATTAGTGGTAGACTCAGCCGTCCCACCCTATTTTACCCTTATGGGTGTGCTACTTTCAACAGCAAATCTTGAAGTAAAATGTACAACATTTTTGAATGTTTTAATAATTGAACATTTCTAATAACTAAAATCTTTAATGGGGGTCTTTGGCACAAACTATTTTCAGATGGGGGTCTGCTGTCAAAATACATAGGCCTACCGTATTAATTTGGTCTGGTATGCGCGTGACATCATCAACCTGACACTAGCCTAGCCCATACATCCAAACAGAAAAGGACAGAATAGTCCTATCTGATTTCATTAAACGAAGTTAAACTCACTTTGCCACTCGATTTGCCATTCACTTCATGCATGTGCATACCTCATATTGACATGAAAATGTTTCAGAATGACTGAGTTAAAGAATTCTCAATGAATTGAGTACAAATGACCCCAATGTAAACCATCCATAGTGGTTTCGTGGGTTTAAATCCTAGTAGACCTGTAGGCTCTATATGAACTAGACCTACTGTCATGTGCATTATGCAGACTGCTAGTATTCAATCAATCAATCAATCAATGAATCAATGAATCAATCAAAAACAACATTAAGGAAGCCACAAGTTATTATTTTCTTTCTTTTTAAGCGCTACCTGCAACTACCAATATTTACAAGCGATTTTACAGAAAAAGAAAAAAAAACAAGCCCAAAGTCGCTTATAATGAGCAGACATGGCAACACTGGCTGAAGCAAGCATGTGCTGCTGCTCTGTGGGTCTCCAATCTCCATTAGTATCGTCAGGTGTTGATCATCATTTGTACTGGTGGAGTAACTGGAGTTGTGTAGTGGAACAAACCGAACAATAGTTTGTCAAGTCAATACCTTACTTTACTCGATAAAATGTTAAGCAGATTCAGAGCCCAGCTGGTGACACCGTGCCTCAAATCTAAACTGACCAAACAGAGGAAGAGGAACTGTTTGGGCTTTTTAAAAGAAAGGCGATGGCCTCCAAAACTCTGTCATCATTGTCAGAGGAGGGACAGATCGACCATGGACACAGACTGTTGGAAACAATTCTGAAGCCCGATTTGAAGTTGAAGAGAACAGGTATGTGATGTTTGTTTTGTTGTAGGTCCATTAGGTCCTGTTACAACAGGAGAGAGAATGAACAATAAAGGGAGAATTAGTATTATTAGCATAGGCGATTTTAGCCTGGACAAGATTTAGTCACATTACTACACTAAAGAAATAATAATAGCAGTCATAGAATCTTTTATACCAGAGAGCTGCATATTAAAGTAACTGAGTCCAGCATACAGTAGACCACTGGTTCTCAACCTGTGGGTCAGGACCCCCAGGGGCGTCCTCAAATTATTTTGGGGGGTCCCCAGATGATTAACTTAATGTGCAACATTGTTTTCTCACTCAACAGTAAACAAACCAACATAACATTTAAGTTAAAGTGCCAATTTAAGGAATACCAGAAAACTCGCCCTCTTTCAAAGTCGCCCCAAACTCGTTTCCCAACGGGTCTGTGGCCTTAAGCTAGATGCAGTTCAAATCTGTGCTTCTGGGGGTCCCTGGAACAAAAAAAGTTTGCAATAGGGGTCCATCCGTGGAACAAAATATTTTGAGATGGGGTCCACGGCCAAAAACACATTTTGGGGGTCCTTAACCACTGATAGGCACATTCTACAAATGTCTTCTGAAAAAAAAAACGTATGTTGCCATCAGTGTTTCTCAAACTTTGTCCCCAGTTAAGATATGATTATTTTGGGGGCCTGAAAAGGTTGAGAACCACTGCAGTAGGTTACAGGCCATTTAGCAGTTGTATAGGCCTATGTAAATAGCAGGTGGACTACAGAACAACAAATTGTCAACAATATTGCCATGGTAAAAGTAGATTTTATACAGTGCAAATACATCATCCTATAAACATATGATTAAACATTGAATAAAAACGGTACTCAATCTTTAAAGTAGTCTACCATAAGCCAATAAAACAATGAAACTAGAAGACAGTTGCAAAGTAAGCAAAACAGCTTGCTTATCTGTTCATCAACTATTGACAGCACATACATCCAAACATGTACAATTCCTTTCTGATTGTATTAAACAATGTTAAACTCACCAACATTGTAGCTGTAAGGAAAGCTTGAATTATCCTGTATCTGCAAAGTGTTTGTGTCATAAAAATCCACCCATAAAATGTTATGAGCTACTTTATGTCAATACATTCCTTGTAGATGATTATTTTTGTGTGGTTGGAGTTGCTTGTTTTCAATTACACAATGTCCTGCTGCCTCCTGCTGTATTATGTGCAATTTAGAAACGGGTGGTATGCACTATGCAGGACCGTTGAGTGAGTTCCAATGACCGCTTCCAAACTCCAACACTTAGAAAATAACCACCTGCATGGAATGTATTGAAGAAAGTAGCTCATAACATGTCTACGGCGGATTTTTATGAAACAAACACTTTGCAGCTGTACTGAAAGCTTGAATTATCCTCTTTCTATCTGTAATGTGGTAGAGTTTAATGTTGTTTAATTTGTGGAATGAGCAACACAGGCAAACACCAAAAGAACAGTATTGCAGGTCTGCCAGGCCATTTTGACCATTTCCTTACAAGCTGTACCTTGTTGTAAAGGTGACATATCAACGATAACAATGATATCAAACACAATACCATTCGCAATAATTAAAGGGGGGATATAATGGACCGAATGTTGGCTAATTTTGCATTGCAAGCCATTTTGGCAAAGAATTGGTCGGCGCTACCCAAACCTTTGGCTGTGTAGCTCATGCCTTGAATGCCCGATGCTTACAAGCTGTACCTCGTTGTAAAGGTGACAAATCAACGATAAAAATGATATAAAACACAATACAATTTGGTATTATTAAAGGGGCGATACAATGGACCAAAGTCAAGTTTCCTTTCTTTTTGTGCTGAGTTTATATGTTACCCCTCAAGTTGTTAGTTTATGCTTATTTGTTGAAATGATGAAAATCGCTATGGTGAAATCCCCAACCCGGAGGTCTGCCGCTGACCGCCGGCTTGAAGCTTGGATTCAACCCAAGAAATGTGGCGCTGCCGCGGCGTGGTGCGTTTCTAAAAGCTATTCATTTCAGCCAATCATCAATCAATCAGCCAGTCATTTCCTCCGCCATCGGTGTATGAATGTGTGTGTGAATGGGTGAATATAATGCACAATCTATGTAAAGCGCTTTGGAATAAAGCGTTATATAAATGGCACCATTTACCATTTGATATTATCCTTATGTGTGAGGAAGGCTTTTTATTACCTTTTTCTTGCATTAACTAGTTAAATGGTGCATTCAACAGACTCCAGGTCTACAGTCTGAAGAAAGACGTTGTGAAAGATGCTTTGAAAATTAGAACATTATCACTTGTTAACACATGTTATTTCTAATCATTTTGTGGTTTCTTTATCTCCCCTCATTCTCCATCCCAGATGTCTTTCCTCCCCAACTACCAGTGAAGAAACCTATTTGTGACCAGTGTGGGAGAAGGTTCAGCCATGGAAGTAATCTCAAACGACACCAGAGAATGCATACAAGAGAGAAGCCCTTCAACTGTAAGCATTGTGGGAGGAAGTTCAACCGAAAGGATTACCTCAAAGAACACCAGAGGATTCATACAGGAGAGAAACCCTACAACTGTGAGCATTGTGGGGAAACATTCAGCCATGGAAGTAATCTCAAACAACACCAGAGGATTCATACAGGAGAGAAGCCCTACAACTGTGACCAGTGTGGGGAAACATTCAGCCGTGGAAGTAGTCTCAAACAACACCAGAGGATTCATACAGGAGAGAAGCCCTACAACTGTGACCAGTGTGGGGAAACATTCAGCCGTGGAAGTAATCTCATACAGCACAAGAGAATTCATACAGGAGAAAAGCCCTACAACTGTCAGCAGTGTGGGGAAAAGTTCAGACAGATGACTGATCTCAACCGTCACCAGAGAATTCATCATACAGGAGAAAAACCCTACCACTGTGACCAGTGTGAGAAATGGTTCAGCACTGACGCAGGCCTGAGATCTCACGAGATAATGCATGGAGAGAACTACTACTTCTGTGACCAGTGTGAGAAATGGTTCAAACGTCACAGTCACTTAAAGAGACACATTAAAGCTATTCACACTGCTTGATGGGCTTTGGAAACGTGAAATGATCTCTGCTGGTCGCCTTGATGTGGACTGTCACATATCCCATATCTCGGAGGGACTGTGATACCATTGTAAAAGGTCTCTTAATCATTGCTTTGGTTTGGACGAGCTCCACTGGAATTTGTTGTCTACTTAAATATACATACTGTAGGTAGTTGTTATCATGGGCCTTCCCATGAATGCCTGCTTTGAACATTTATGTTTACTGTGACTAATGTTGCGTTACAAACATTTCTCTTAAGGTCTCATCTGATGCACTTTTTTTAAAATCTTTTCTTTCTTTTTTTCTAATATTTGAAAAATGAGACCTGTCAACTCTTATCTTTGTGTTTCAAGAAGTGCATTATTATTTTTTATTTTACTTTTTCTGTTTTGTATGTGTCCATGGAGTTCACAATACTCTAATTGCCTCGCTTGGAGTCAAAAGGCCCAATTGAAATTCACTGCTTTAACACATAAAATCATCTCCCCTTTTTTCCATTCAGCAACAGCTGTGGGTGTGGCTAATTTCAACTGGGTCACCACCCACCTGGAAAACAGGTATACTTAATGAACAGGTGGGTGTCGCCACATAAAAACACAATTTGTACCCTTTACTGAGAAAGATCATCCTCTAAGTATAATCATAATACTTGACGAACATGTTTTAGGGGGGAAAACATCACGGCACCCTTTCTTTAAGAAGAAACTGAGACGTCGCTGTTGTTCATTTGCTGTGAGACCGTGGCTAGACAAGTTGACAGTACTTATACTGTACATAAAACTGAAAAGCAATGGCATGTGCAGTACTATGATATTGTTATATCTGAAAGTTAAACAAGTTGTGAGCTATTATAGTAAAACAGAAAAATGACAGGGATAAGGCTTGGAGAAAATAGAGCCCTGTATCTTTCTTCCTCCGTCCCTCTCTCTTTTTCTCACACACAATGTTTATTTGTATATGGCATACTTTGTAACACACCGCTGTGTGTGTGTGTGTGTGTGTGTGTGTGTGTGTGTGTGTGTGTGTGTGTGTGTGTGTGTGTGTGTGTGTGTGTGTGTGTGTGTGTGTGTGTGTGTGTGTGTGTGTGTGTGTGTGTGTGTGTGTGTGTGTGTGTGTGTGTGTGTGTGCAGAGATGGGCACAAAATACAAAACGGTAGTTTGAAAAAACAAAATACTTGTTCTTATATTGACCAGGATACATACTGTCACCAAAGATACTATCCTGACAGCATCCTGGTAGGTATTTCACAATAGTATTTTTAAGTTGTATTTCAAATCCTTTTTTGTATTTTGTGCCCATTTCTGCGTGTGCATGCGTGCAAAGTCTGTCAAACAACTGAAAAGTGTTCATGCCCTGTAAAGTAACATGGAGTGCAATGAGGTAAAATGATGATCTGAGAGTGGTCAACTGTTACTGATAAAAGTTTCAATAGGTCTATGCTTTGACCAGATCCCTATAGCTATGCATTGGAATTTCACCACTGCAGGGCCTAAAAAAACAATGAATGCCTATGTTTAAACTAGAGCCAGACCGATGCCAGAATTTTGGGTCTGTTGCAATAGCTACCTATTTTAGAGAGTCCTAGGCCACCCATAGGTCATGTTTGGACCAATATTTCGTAGGTAAAAAATGGCAAGTAAATATAATTTACACACATACAATTTAAAATGTAGGCAAGGTAATGCATCATTACAATAAGCAAGTTAATGTTTATCCTCTATTAAAAATGTTTAGAAAATAGCCAATCTACAAGCTCATAGCTCGTTGCCGAATTACCGGCCAAACTTGTATATTTAGTAAGGGAAAGTTGGCCGAGTGGACCAATCTGGGAACTATATCTTCATTACCAATAGCTTTCTTCACAAATGTGTTCACAAAGGTGTCTACTATCACCTTGTGAAACTTCGTGGGAGCCAATCAGTTTGGGGTATCCCGAGTGCCTGGGATTAAAATATATATAAAAAAGGAAATGGCGAATATGGCCAGTATGAGGTGTGTAATTAGGGTATTTTGGGGCTGCTGAATCCATTCCAACCATTAGTTATCTTGAATGACATGATTGGCTAAGCCTTAGCCAAGTAGGCCTATGTTATGGCCAAGGAGTCATTTTAACTGAAGATGAATGGTTGGAATGGATTCAGCAGCCCAAAAATACCCTAATTACACACCTCATACACGCATATTGGCAAATTTTAATTTTTTCCCCATTAATCCCAGGCCCAGGGTATCCCGATACCCCCAACTTTGATTGGCTCCCACAAAGTTTCACAAGGAAGTTGTGATTGAAAAAGTTCAGAGGTGATAGTAGACACCTTTATGAACACATTTGTGAAGAAAGCTATTGGTAATGATTTAGTTCCCAGATTGGTCCAGCACTCGGCTAATTGGTCAGGCTCTAGATTAACGGGTTCTGTGCCAAAACGTGTGCAAATGGAAACGCAGTTGGACGGGTTCTTAGAAGTTTTGTATGGTCTGGTCGGAAAAGCTCTAACGGTTTCTATTTTTGTCCATCCAGACTAACCCACCCTGTCAATGTCCACAGCGTAACAGTTCATGTATCTATTTTCATCTGAAATAAACCTGAAATTAAGAGCTGTCTAGTCTAGCGTGGTGCTTGCCTGTACGTACATACATACAGTATTCAGTAAACTTGTACAGTATGTGTGTGTTGCTACATTAGTGGTTTTCTGGTTCAGGGCTAGTCTCGCGTGGCCAGACTGTTGCCTCCGCGATTTGCAAATGCTCCTGGCATACAGTCTGGGGCACGGAAATAGAAACGATGAGTGCGAGATAGAGCGGATGTGACGCAACCGCTCCCTTGGTGCAGTAGCAATAACAAGTCCTACTGGAAGCGTTATGTCTCCTTTCAACAGGGATGTTATTTCGTCTTTCTCTGGTGTTGTTGGTGTTACTTCCATGATGTTTTCGAATGTTTTCTTAAACTATACACCCATTACAAGAATGTGCCGCTCGAATGACTCTGTCTGCGCGAGTGTGCTTCTGTTATGTTTCCAATGGGACTACCAGGGGACTATACAGTTCCGTGCAGCAGTGGCTACTTCCGATACTCGCCGTTCAGGAGCTGCCGTTCCAGACTCGATATAGTATTCAGAGATTGTGGAATACTGTAGTTGTCTGGCTACGCGAGACTAGTTCAGGGCCCACTGGAAAATCTGACCACACATTCCCTGCCAAAGATACATACATCCTGTCGTTTTCAGCCACTAGATGGTGCTGTTCCCTAAACTAGTCACCAGTCTCTTCTCTGCTCTCTGGGCTGTGCTGCAGTGGATCATGCGACAGCTCAGAGATCAGCTGATCTACAGTCTAGAGAGCCTCAGAACTAACTTGACAATACATTCCAATGTGATGATGTCACATCTCATGACCAGTGATTAGATAATGATAAAGGGTCATTATGGAGTTTTACTACAGCATATTGTATTTTTGGACACTTTCAAACACTTTCTCTCAAGGGTGAAAATCTTTTTCATCAGGCTTTACTTGTCCAGTGCTGCCCTCCTTTGCTTTTGTAGCAAATAGATCCTTCTGAACAGATCTGTGTTTGATCTTTTCCTGCACAATTCTTTCACTGCGGTCCCATTGACTTTAGTTGTTACATTGTCTGATCACCATATGAATGCTGGTCACTGCTACCGCTCCAAGGATCAAGTAATATCAGAGGTGTCAGGCATATTCGCCTATGTTTTTTTCGCCTTGATGGATTAGGTCTTTTCGCATGGCACTTTCGCCGTGGAGGAGTGTTTTCACCTAACCTGTCTGGCCGTTTCGCCGTTGAAGAGACATTTTCAGACTGTCCAGGTGTTTGTTGTGGATATCACTGTGATTGTCATTGTTCAGCTTGGGACTGAGCTGAAAAGTGAAAATCTAACTGTTCTGCATGACGCACGGCGTCACTATAATATTTAAATGACAACGGGATAATATGCAAACATAAGACAGTCTGACAGCAGAATTGAGCATAGGCGAAATGGCTCTTCAACGGCGGCGAAACGGCCAGACAGGTTAGGTGAAAACACTCTCCTCCACGGCGAAAGTGCCACGCGAAAAGACCATATCCATGTAGGCGAAAAAAAACATAGGCGAAAACGCTGGTGACCGTTTCTTGAGAGGAGTTTTCCTCTCGTACAGAAGGTGTGGAGGGTTCAGAGACACATAGTGAGACCATTACAGGTTCTGTAGCGGTCTCAACGGCTGTCTCTGAATCTGGTTCTGTTGTGACTGTAGAGACTGTTCCATCTGGAGATGGAACCAAGGGAGGAGGAGGAGTGATGGCTGTGAATGTCATCATAATACAGCAGCTAATTAATTTGTCCATTTTATAGTTTACTCTTACACAAGAAACAAACACATGAAATTTACATCAAATGGGAGTAATTCAATATTTGTTTAGTACAGTAATTCCTGTTTGTTTCCCTTAGTTGTGTTTGTTACTTAGGAATGACATCACAAGCTCAACTTCTGCTGTCTCTCCTCCAACATGTTGGGCATGCACCTGGTAACCTTTCTCTGAGTATTCTATAATATTCTATATTTAAACCCATTTAGGCCTAGAATTATTGAATGCTTTAACCAGTGAAAAATAGCAGATATACAAGCTCACAACAAATATTTTGCTTCTGGGTGGTCCCTGGAACTAGATATTTTGAAATAGGGGTCCGTGGCAAAATAAATATCATTTTGGGGGTCCTTCACATGAAAAGGTTTGAGCACCACTGACATAGTAGTCTCTCAAGAACAGACTAACTGAGCTCCATTTAAGTGAAAAGGACCTTTTCTTTGACGATGGCTGGCCAGATTGCTGACATAGAAACATAGGTTTTCTCCAAAAATCTTAGAAGGATTCAAAAGACACTTATAGAATCGGGTCAAAATTCAAATTTTCACGATTTTTCAAAAATAGCAGATCTACAAGCTCGCAGCGCAGCACTCGGTGCAGATAATAGCTACAGTAGACTCCATTATCATCTATGAACATGAGATGGAGGACTAGTAGCCTACTCTGACTTGACACCTTTGTTAGTCAAAGCTGCTCAGGCTCATTACAGGCCCCTCAGGCTGCTCCATCTAAATGAGAATATAATGACTAAATAATCCTTTGGAATGCGACATTTGTCTTCCAGGAGACACTTTTGAAAACCAACAGGTCAATAGGACCGATCAATATGACAATGACCACTCTTTTTAAGGACTGTTTCAGAGTGACTACAGTGGAACATAATTATGGATGTAGGATCCACACATTAATGAGGAAATAGCTTTCTGACAGGCCTGTATAGATATTAGGCTATACTTTCTAAGTTGTCAAGAAATGTACAATTTAAGCATTTACCAGACGCTCTTAATCCAAAGCAATTTACAATAAGCAAGGTAATACATCAAATGCATAGAAATATCAATCTAGACAAAATAACGTAGTTAGACCGAGCAGCTAATCGGTAAAAAGCTTTATATCTAGCTTGGCTTTCATGTACACAGAACAGACCAGACCAGACCAGACCACTGGCTGTAAAGTAAAATCTGTGTTTCCGCTAAGAAATCACGTAGGTTTTGAGCATGGAGACTGAAGTCACGTGCTGAAAACAAATCAATCAGATCAGCACTGATATGAGACTCTGTGATGGGCATGCTGTTTATCTGCAGAGCATCAGAGACATCTACTGGCCAGGAATGCCATGCAGGGCAGGGCACACACATGTTCATGTTTGCACTGAGGTTGAAGTATAGGCTGATAACACCATTTCTATACAGAAGTAGGCCTACTGACTAGGTGTTATTGTCTCCGCCGTTATTGTCTCCGCCCCGTCCATCCGCTCGTACAGCCTTCCATCTGTCCGTCCGTTAACAGATAATCTCCGGCACTGTTGGGGTGAAAACGTTGCATGCATGCTCCCTGGAGTGTCACCATTTTTGCAAAACATTTTTTTTATATTACTCCTACAGATGTTGACCAAACCTCAAGCAATTCGGTACTCATTAACCTCTGTAGTAATCCTATTAAGACACATCTGTCAGAATTCCCCTGTTGGCTTCCAAGGTTTGCCCATTTTGAACCAAATACCACTTATCATAAACAAAGTGGCCAAACCCTGCACTCTCTGGACGGATGCTACACCAGAATGTTGCATGTAGTACTCAATATCAGCAATGTTACCGACAAGAATCTGTATGTTGGAATACCAAGGGTGAGCGATAAAATAGCAACCTGGAGAATGAGACTAGCCAAAGACAAGACCAAGAGCTGCCAGCCATCAAACTGATGCTTGCTGTGGGAACCAACACCCACCGGTCAGAGGACATCCCACATTAAAGACGCAGGAGGGCAAAGCACCTACGAGCTGGCCAGATGTATGGAGAACCGGGATGACTGGAAGCCACGATGGAGGGCTTGTCTGAGGACGACCTAGAGCAGAGGTGCCTAAAAGGTAGGTTGTGATCTACTACCAGTGTTTACTAAAGAGCATACCATACTGAACAAAAACTCTATAGCAATATTAGACTATAGAGCAATTTAATACATACTCGTTTTAACCTTTACATACAATATATTGTAGAAATGTCTAGAAGGCATGAATATTATACAACCCATGTAGAGTACTATTGTCTCTGTTGACAGAGTTAACACGTGTAGACCAGAAATACTAAAGTGAAATAATATAAAACTGACCGAGGAATAGAATAAAGAATTCACAGGGAGCCATCAGCTGTTGCTGGAACTCAGTCAAGAATGTAACGGAGGCAGGTTTATTCACTCACTCATTAAATACAAGTCACATTATGTCATTGTAACAAGCAATTCCGGACATGCACTTCAAAATAATTCATACAATACGTGAGCACATATCATAAACATATCAATACACGATACACTTGATTGAGATCATTATGTCAACAGTCTGCTTGTAATAATGTAACATGAATAATGATAAAATCAATACAAGGCAAACATGAACTACTTCTTGGTTAATAAGTCTTTATCGTCCCACAGGGATATTCAGCTTTAAGTCTGTTCCAAAGACTATCAGGAAGTGTGGGAAGTCCGATATCTTAGAGCCAATACGAGTAATACTGAAACGTTTGTTTTTGTTAAACATGGTCAATAGCATTTCTCTATTATAAATCCTTGTTTTGAGTGGTCTTGTGTAATATTGTAATATCTTGAAATATGGACTTTTGATATTCATGAGCTGTATGTCATAAAAAACAAAGTTTTAACTAAAAAAGGTTTGGAATAATTCACTGAATGTCCAATAAAGTTTCAAGAAATATATGAAGGTTTCAAGAAATGTTACTTTTACACTATATTCAAAATGTTCTGTAAGGATCTGTACACAGCTTAAATGGTCACAATGTAGAAATACTCTGTTACAAGTAAAAGTCTAGTATTCAAAAGTATTGGCATCAAAATATACTTAAAGTACCAAAAGTAAAAGTACTACTCAATATGCAGAATGTCCCATTTCAAGTTTTCAAAATGTAAAATAGCAGATCAAAAGCTCACAACGCACTGCGATGTGAAGCGTTGTGAGCTTGTAGATCAGCTATTTTCAAACATCCGAAATATAGAGCTTAAATGGTTAACGAATGTTTAGTAATACAAATCTAAAAAGTAACTATTAACTTGTGTTTTCAAGTAAAGTAGTTGTGGACAAAAATTATTATACTTTCCACAGAGATGTGGTGGAGTAGAAGTAAAAGTATTGAAAATACTCCACTAAAGTAGAAATACCTCAAAAATATATTTAAGAACAGCACTTGAGTAAATGTACTTAGTAACTTTACACAACTGGGAGACGTGAGATCAAATGTAGGGTCATGCTTCTCAGTGCCACTATGTATGCAGTACTTATGCTAATAATAATATATCATACAGTCTAATGAACAATCAAATTCAGAGTAGCTAAGCATTAAATGAAAAGGAAACTTTATATGTCTATACAAAATGACATTGACCCATGAACCTTCAAATTATTCAACCTTCAAAAGATCCACCTGAAATGTAGCCTATTGCCTTTGAACCAAAAAAAGAAAAGAAAATTAAAACTCCAAAAGGTAAAAAGGAGAATAGAAGTACCCAAGTTGTCCACGTGTACAGTGGTGAGTTCTCCTAAGGAAACAGAGGCAGGATGAGAAGTGGGTTCTCCAGTCACGATGAGCAGTTTTCTTTCCTCACAGTGTCCACTTTAAACAGAAGAGTCACACAGAAAAGTGATGTTAGATGAATGAATGCAGGACAACAAGTCTCTCACAGAAAGGCAAAAACCATCTGAAACCATTTAGTCTTCTTTTACATCAATCACTCCATAAAAGAATAAGGGCGCCCACTGGCCTACTGGTCCGGGTGCATACCACTTAGGCATCGCCACAAAGGCATGGATGCCTGACGGCGTCGCCGGTTCGATTCCCGATCCGGAAGACCTCATGTCACATGTCACTCCCCCCATTTCCTGTCAGTCTACTGTCCTATCAATAAAGGCATAAAAGCCCCAAAACAAATTTTTCAGCCTATTTAGAAAAATTAAGAATAAAACAATTTCTTATGAAGCAGCATATTAAAAACAGCATAGACTGTTTGTTTACGTTTTGACCACAGAGGCACTGTGTACAACCATACTGGCCAAATATTAAAGATGACATTAATTTGGTTGTACAACATTACCATAAAGCAGATACATTTTTAGGCCTAAAATTTGTGGATGCTTTAACTATTAAAAAATAGCAGATATACAAGCTCAAAGCGCACTGCGAGCTTGTTTTGAAAAGTTGTGAAAATATGTGCAAATCTTTGAATATATGTATTTTTAAAGCGAACGTTTGTAACTCAAATTTTGCTTCTGGGGGGTCCCTACTCCCTGGAACTAAATATTTTGAGATGGGGGTCCGTGGCCAAATACATATCATTTTGGGGGTCCTTCACATGGGTTAGGGTCCATGTTTGTAGAAATACATCTGCTTAAATAGATAGTCCTGCTGTTCCATTCCAGGCCCATTTTACACTGGTTGACTGCCCCTTTCTTCTCTGCAACCCAGTCAGTTAAATCTACAGTGCTAAATGGCTGCCCACTGCTCACCTGGTCAGCAGTGCTGTAAGCTTCTCAGTGAGACGTTCCTTTATATCTCCTCCAGTGCCTTCTGCCTTGTTGGTCTCCTCTGCCTGTGGTAAGAACAGAAAACAAGGAAATGTACTCATTTTAGTTTACAATGAAAATGGGCTTACAGGTTAATTAGTTTCCATTTTTACACCGTCAGAGTTAAATTAACACTCAACACTGAGGATTTCATTTACATTTTTTCATGTACAAATATAAGTACAAAGGCATTGGTATCAAATTGTATCTTTTTTACCAAAAGTAGAAAGTACTCGTTATGCAGAAGGTCCATTTCAAGTTTGCAAATCTTTTGTGAGCTTGTAGATCGGCCATTTTCAAAAGGCCGAAATGTACTGTACATAGGGCTGAAATGGTTAATGCATGTTTTGTAATAAGAATCCAAATCTACAAAGTAACTAGTAACTCAAGTTTTCAAATAAATGTAGTGGAGTACATTTTCCTCTCAGAAAAATACAAAGAAATTGAAAAATACCAAAACGTTTGACCTAAGTACACTACTAGTAAATGTACCTACAGTACAGTTCCTTTACACCACTGATGAAGTGCCCACTCTCCAACCAGGAGACAGAGAGTCCAGGTCCAGTTAGAGCAGGGCAGCTCCTCCAGCAAGCAGCTACTGGGCCACAAACACACATTGTTGGGACTATTGAGCACAGCACTTAAAACGTATAGGTTCCGAACGGAACCATGTTTATTTAATACCGGAGGACAAGGTCCCCCTATGGGATAACAGCGCCATCTGGCGATGCAACAGAGTAAAACTCATATCCTCCCGTACGAGAAATGTCATTTGTCGGAAGGGCTGTCAATCACAAACGAGGGCACCGCCCCCGAGTGTATATAAGCCCTGTGGGCTATCATAACTTCCTCTAAAGCCGCACCTCTGTGCCCGCAACTAGCGAACCGAGGGGCTTTATTCGGGGGACCTTGTCCTCCGGTATTAAATAAACATGGTTTCGTTCGGAACCTATACGTTTATTGTCATACCTCCAGACAAGGTCCCCCTATGGGACTCATACACTCCCCGAGAAGCCATGAACCGACAAGACTGTCGTTCACACCGACCACACCCGGAAGGAGGTCCCGTCAACCGACGTGACCCCTTTCAGGACTGATCCGACCCAGGCCCA
This sequence comes from Nannobrachium achirus, assembly GCF_963921795.1. Classification (NCBI taxonomy): domain Eukaryota; kingdom Metazoa; phylum Chordata; class Actinopteri; order Myctophiformes; family Myctophidae; genus Nannobrachium; species Nannobrachium achirus. The sequence goes on along the minus strand of NC_137817.1, from coordinate 63,961,805 downwards.
CAGGGCCTGGGCGTGTTCAGACAGAAAAAGACCCTGACAGACCGAGGCCTGCCTTATGCACTAAGGGCAGACACAGGTCCGCCTTATAAAACTGCAGTAATATAAGGGAAAACTCAGGGTCCCCCCCCCAAGTATCCTAGAAACAGTAGCATGCTGTCTCAGGAAGGGGAGAGAGCCGCCCCACTACATAGTAGGAAGGGCAGCAGCACCCAAAACCGTATGCGCCATAGCAGAAGGCGCAACGTCCAGGTGATAGTAGGTCGCAAAGGTGGACGGCGAAGACCAATTCGCCGCTGCACAAATCTCCTCAATGGAGACACCTTTGGACAAAGCCCAAGAGGTAGACACACCCCTAGTACTGTGGGCCTTAAGTGCTTCCGGCACTTCAGACCCAGACCGGGTGTAAGCCAACCTAATTGCATCCACAAGCCATCTCGACAGAGTGGGTTTGGACACCGCTTTTCGCTGATGGGCATTCATGACCACGAAAAGCTGAGAAGTAGACCTGCTGTCCACCGTCCTATCACAGTAGGCCTTCAGGGCCCTAACTGGACAAAGACAATGAAGACGCCTATCCTCCTCCGATGCAAACGGAGGAGGATGGAAAGCCGTTAAAACAACAGGTTCCTTCGGGACCACACGGTTCTTAGGAATAAAACTCAAATGAGGTTTAAGAAGAACCTTGGAGTCATTATTGAGAAACCTCATACAATCAGGGCTCACAGAGAGCGCATGAAGGTCGCTCACACGCTTAGCCGTAGACAAGGCAAGCAAAAGAGCTGTTTTGAAACTTAAATGTTTCAAAGAGGTCCTCCCAATCGGTTCAAAGGGTGCCTTGCAAAGGCCCTCAAGAACCACTTGTAGATCCCACACAGGAAACAAGGCTCTGGTCACAGGTCTCAAATGGTCAACACCATGCATGAACTGGACCACCTCAGGGATTTTAGAAAGGCCTTTACCTGCCACCCCCAGGTGGCAGGCATCAATAGCCGCTAAATAACCCCTCAGTGTAGAGAACGCCAGACCAAGGTCCAGGCGGTCCTGCAGGAAATCTAACACCCTCTGGGCCGAAGCTAAATGAGCCACCACAGGTGGCTCCTGTAGCTCACACCAGTCCAAAAAGGCATTCCACCTTCCATCATACACAGCCCTAGTAGAGGGGGCTCTAGCACTCTGAATAGTGGCTACAACCATCAGTGAGAAGCCTGCTGAGAGCAGGTTCTCCCTCTCACGGGCCAAACCCACAGGTCTAGGCCCCGTGGGTCTGGATGGAAGATCTCGTCCCCTGCCTGGCGCAGCAGATCCCTGTGCAAGGGGAGCCGCCAAGGGGGCCGAGAGAGCAGTGGGGTGATCAGAGACCTCCACACTCCCCTGGATGGTGTCACCAGAAGAACCTCCTGGTTGGAACATCTGATCCTCTCCAGAGTGGGAAGGATCAGTTCCAGGGGTGGAAACGCGTAGAGAAGACCTTGTGGCCATTCGTAAGCAAACGCGTCCGTCCCCAGAGGAGAAGGTCCCCTCACTGAGAAGTAAAGGGGACACTTCGCGTTCTCCTGGGAGGCAAAGAGATCGACTCGAGGTTGACCGAACCTGGAGAAAATCTGCCTCACCACCGCAGGGTGGAGAGACCAATCCTCGTACCGAGGCTCCCCCCTGGACAACAGATCGGCGCCGCCGTTCTGAAGGCCCAGGACATGGGAGGCTCTGATGGACCTCAGACGAGGCAAGCACCAGAGGGTCATCTCGCGCGCCAGCTGATCCAGCACGCGCGAGGCGAGGCCACCCTGTTTGTTGAGATAATACAGGGCCGCCGTGTTGTCCGTCCTGACCAGAACATGACAACCTTGAAGAAATGGCTCGAAATGCTTGAGCGCCAAGTAGATCGCCATTAACTCCAGATAATTGATGTGGCGCTCCAACATGGCCGGGGTCCAAAGACCCCTGGCCGAACGCCCCTCGTGGGTGGCGCCCCACCCCGAGCGGCTGGCGTCTGTGGTGATCACCTTGCGTGACACCACCTCGCCCATGGAGACCCCACTCGTCAACAACGCCTGGTCCCTCCATGGGACCAGAGCGTCCATGCAGACCTGGCTGACTGTCACCTTCCTGTACCCTTGCAGGGAAGGAATCCTGAGCGCCAGTGACCACCGCTGGAAAGGTCTCATATGAAACCTGCCCAGACGCAGAAGTTGCACCGCTGATGCCATCAGCCCAGCCAACTTCATGCACTCCTTGTACCTGACCACCTGGTTCAGTCGGAAGGAGCCGAGACAAGTCAGAAACCTGTCCACCCTCTCCGGGGAGAGGCGGGCGGACATTGTGGCCGAGTCCAGAGATATTCCTATAAAGGAAATCTGCTGGGAGGGTGACAACATGCTTTTGCCAAAATTGACGTTGAAACCCAAGGCCTTCAGGTGTGACAACACCAGATTGGTATGGCGCGCCGCTTCTGAGCAGGAGGCGGCGGAAATCATCCAATCGTCTATGTAGTTCGCCAGCCTGACTCCCTGATGCCTCAGTGGAGCAATGGCTGCCTCGGTCACTTTCACGAAAACCCGAGGGCTCAGGGAAAGACCGAAAGGGAGGACCGTGTACTCGTACAGGCGCCCCTCGAAGGCGAACCGCAGGAACTTCCTGTGTGGGGGATAAATGAGGATGTGCTGATAAGCGTCCCTCAGATCCACTGAACAGTGGAAATCCCCCTGTCTCACTGATTTCATCAGTGACTCTGACGTCAGCATCCTGAATTTGAACTTTTTCAAGTGCTTGTTCAGAGCACGTAAGTCCATAATCGGACGCAGCCCCCCTCCTTTTTTCTGAACCAGAAAATAACGGCTCCAGAAGCCTAAACGGCTCTGGTCGCGTGATAACTCCACTATAGCGCCCTTGCGCAATAGTGAGCTTATCTCCTCCCTCAAGGCATCCGCTTTCAAGCCGCGGGCTCGAGTGTAAATAACCTTGCTGGATAGGGAGGGTATTTCCGCGAACTGTAGTCTGTAGCCCCGTGTCACTGTCCGAAACACCCAGTGATTCGGATTGCAACGCTTCCATTGCTCTGCACACTGTGCTAACGTGTTGCTGAGCAACGGAGAAGCCTTGGGGTTGTACCGCCTGAGCGGGACTACTGGGCCGGGAGGGAGAGGAAGGACGGGACCGAGAGGTTCCGTATCCGGGCACGTATCCGTATCCGCTAGACGCCAGGCCGGAAGGCGCGGAGACACCGGCGGAAAGAGCGTTTCCGTTACGCTTATTTCCGTATCCGGTGGGAGACGGACACGTGACCTCCAAGAAGCCTCGCTTGTTAAAAATACAGGCGGCACATAGCGTGGAGCCCGGGGGACAGGGTTCATCGCATAAGTAACATAATCCCCGGCTCGGGGAATTGTATTTACGTTTACAACCTGTGCTAAGGCCTTTATATGCTTCCTTACGGGAAGACGAGGCCGACCCTGGGTGATATGTGTTGGCTTCTTCCCTGACGCTAAGACCAAACTCCTGTCCTGAACTAGAGTCGGCATAACAGTGCCGCTCGGTGGAGACAGAGGGGTATTGCACACTAGTGAAACCATACCATTGTGAATAGGAATTAGCTTGTCTGGGAACATTTTGCAAAGAGAAATATTCTGCTTGTAACCTGTCTGCGTGACTGGAGGAAGCGATATTTTCTGAGTGGAAAGAAATTCCAGCCTGGACTTCTCTACACTGGCTAAATTCATGCAAAATGGGGTCGTCTGTACTAAAGCAGGTGGGTTTGAAATAAACAGGCATTGTTTTATCAACACACTTTTTAATACAGGCACTGGAGGAGAGCACAGAGGAGGAATAAACATTACTTTCTTGGCATAAGAAAAATTGTTCATATTGTCCAAACGTCTGCGCTTGCAAGGGGGGGTCCCCTGAATTTTCAGGGGGACCCCGCCAGAGTCCAGTGTAAGCTAAGGAGGCGCCTGGTGGAGAAAAGCAGCAGCTGGGTGGCGTTCATCGTCCTGGCTGCCAGCGCGGAGGCTCTGTAAGAGTTCCTGACCCTGGAAGACTGCTTGTCGTCGTAGGGGATGGCAAACCCAGGAGGCTTCTTCCCCACGGACAAGTTGAAGGGATTGCGGCCTCCAGGACCGGTCCGCTCATAACCTGGCTTGATGCTCCCGACGAGGGACTGCGCCATCAGTTTGTCCATGGGAGGACACAAGGGGATTCCCGCCTTCTCTGCGTCGCGGCAGTCGACCAAGTAGGGGAGCTTGGGGGGGTCCTTGTGTGTAGTCCAGGTTGAATGCAGGGCGTCTGCAAAGCCTGGGACCAGTGGGAGCTTTTCCATTCGTAGCGGGGGAGAGGCTTCCACATCCTGGCCAAGGAGGGGAACTCTAGCCCGTGGTCCGAGTGGCGCGTCTCCGAGCGGCAGCTCCAGGCCGCAACGGATGGTAGCACGTTCCAGCACCGAGAGCTCGTCCATGGGGATGGAGTCTGGGTCTTGTGCCGCTGCCCCTCTCGCCCCAGCCGGCATGGAAGGGGGGAGAGAGGCAGAAGGGGCTGGGGAGGACACGGCGGAGGTGGAAGCCTCGGCATGAGGAACCACCCTGGCCGCGCCTCCGCCCTGGCCGGAGGGGAGCGTGGACTCGTCTTCCTCCGAGTACTCACCCTCCGTGTCCACCTCATCCATGTCGTAGTCCTCTTGCTCCGGTTCGTCTCCGTCGCTAGCATGCCAGGAGACAGGGCTAGGTGGCCGCATAGCCCGTAGCTGGGGGACGGAGAAGGAGAGAGGAATGTCACCGACGACTAGAGGGTGGAATTCTTTGGGAGGGACGGTCCAGGTTGCAGCTGGCGGTGGAGCAACGTGGGCGGTCTTGCATGTTCTCTTCTTGGGCACGGCACCAGTCGAGCCCGTTGGAGAAACAGCAGGGATAGCAGGGGCAGCAGACCCGCTAGCCTCGGGGCTACCGAAGCTAGCTGAGGGCGAGGCCGCTGGAGGCCTAACCACGTGGCGAGAAGCAGCGCTGTGGCGTACAGCGCTGTCCGGCACACGAGGAGAGGTGTCTGGGAGGGATCCGGCGGAGACCGTGGTGTGAAGGCCGTAACCAGCGCCAGCGATCTCACAGCGGGCCTCGAGGGCTGGAACATCATACTGGAGGCAGTCAGTACAGTTCACCCCCGTGGCCGGGGCCGGAGGGGACAGAGAGGCCAAGGCGTGTCCTACCCCCATGCAGACAATGCAGAACGGATGAGTATCTTCATTGGCGATGAGGCCTTTGCAGCTGGGAAGGCCGCACTTCTTCGGTACCCTGGCTAGCAGGCTGCTAACTGTGGGCCGACGAGCCACCATCGTGAGCTAACCGAAGCTAAGCGAAGCTAAGCTAGGGCAGGGAGACACGTGGCAGAACGTACAGAGAAGAAGTAAAAGACTCAAAGACGAAAGCGAAGAAACCACCGAACTGTAGGAAGAGTATAGAAGAGAAAACGTACGGGAGATAATCTATAAAGGCCAGTGGCCGACTTCCTAGCCGTCGCTTTAGGCTAAACTTTACAGAATTAATACTTATATGGCTGAGTTCGCGACACTCTAGTTGCAGGTTAGCAGAGGTGCGGAAGAGGAAGTTATGATAGCCCACAGGGCTTATATACACTCGGGGGCGGTGCCCTCGTTTGTGATTGACAGCCCTTCCGACAAATGACATTTCTCGTACGGGAGGATATGAGTTTTACTCTGTTGCATCGCCAGATGGCGCTGTTATCCCATAGGGGGACCTTGTCTGGAGGTATGACAATAAACAAAGGTTATAGTCTCTGTCAGGAGGAAACCTCATTATGTCCAAAAGTGTTACTTCTCAGGAAATGACCAGTGTTCCAGTGGATCCGGATAAACGGTTGGACATGATCTTCAATGCAAGCTCACAAATCGGTTTCGCCAACACTTAAGTAAAGGTTGGGTTGGGAAGAATTATTACCAGCACTTATAATAAACCTTGTTATAAGTTCTTGTTCTTGTGCATAATTATAAACATGTATAACAAGTGTTATGCAGCCTTTTAAGTACATTATGAATGCATTATAGACTCGGCCTTTAAGTAAAGTGTTATCTCAAGTTTCCTTCACAGCAGAGCCCTGTAATTTTGGCATAATGTGTCATGCAGTTTAATATACAATGGTTCATACATTACAAACCTCCATCTCGATGGTTTCTTTTGAGTCCAGGAGATTCCATGTCATGCCCAAACCTTCCCAGGAGGGGCTTCTACCTTGCACAGGAGTTGCTGTGGCTGCCATCTCTGTGGACGTCTGCTGGGTGATTTCTGTAACATGTTAGTTTTATCTATGGATTGCTCTTGGTCTGATCCCTCACCCTGTTGAGCTGTCTGGCATGATGGTAGCACCTGCCAGAAGCTTGGGTTATTGGGTCATTAGCCCCTCCGCCACTACACGGCGGCAATCCATCGGAGGAGTCCCAATTTAGTCGTTGTCAATTCCCAACTGTCCCCAAGTGTCCTTTCAGTCCTTGTTGCTGCACTAACACCTCCACAGCTGGGGATGTATAAACTACTGTGTGTATCCTCCCATATACACTTGCCAGTAGCTTCTGTAGTGCAGCAAAAAGAACGGTCACTTGATCCAGCCAGCTTTCCACCCCAATTTTAAGTTGCTCTGGGTTAAGAGCGTCTGCTAAATGCTCAATTGTAAATTGTCTAAACACGGCCAATTGTGTTTAGATTGGTGGAGCGCCAGGCCAAGCTGGAGGCATCGCAGTTACTGCTGCGGTGGTGGGAAGAGTGATTTTATCTCTCCCACACGCTCCATAGACAGACAGGCTCAGGTGCAAGACGCTACCTAGAGCCTAGTCTGGGATCACTTCACTTTTCGGGCTTGTAACCGGTCTGGAGCGGAAACCATAAAACGTCATGTTGTAGTACTCAAAGGACTACAATTTGGCCGGAACTATCCACCGGAAACAGTTTTAACCCAAAATAATTCCCCTGCACTCAAGGACATACTTTTTATGGCCTACCTAATAAACTCCTTGATGCGGAGTAGTTTTGCTTTTGAAAAATGTGTTTGGTATATGCATCTTTTTTTAGTCCAACTCGTAGCGACTGGAAAGACTACACTAGGCTACTACTTTTAAAAAGGGATTGGGGAAACAAACGGAGGGAACCAAATCAGATCGACGCCGCTTCTTCTAGTGGTTTCCGCGTTGGGCGGAAACCAAACGGGCTGTTGTGAACGACCACCAGGCTTTCTCTCAGAAAGCCTGGTGGGCGAGGTTACCTAGAGCCTGGCCCCGCAAGACGTCAATGCCAGTCACCATCACAGGGTTGAAGGTTGACTCGAGCGAGCCCGCCAGGCCAACAGAGTGGTGATGACACATACTGCACGCAGGACAGACTCTCCAAAGGGAGAGGATGAAGCCACGTCAGTAGAAACCTGTGAAAATACATTAGATAGACAGACACTTTTTTTGGTTAGTTTTAGTTTTGTGTTTTTTTTGTTTTTTTTTTATAGTTTTTTTTTGGTACAACAACAACTAGTATACATATATATTTCTAATAATACCTACCATTATTACTTGAAGTTAAAAATCTAAACCATATAAAAGTGGCGAAATTCAGTGCTATAAAAATGATAATGAGATCTTAACAATTATTTCTAATACCAAGTAGGCCTAGTCAGCCAACAGGAACAAAAGTCAACAACCACCCTTTAAAACTTAAACAACCTATCAACATCACCCCACAACTGTTGTAAACAAGCCTCGCTCTCGTGGTGTAAATTACCTACAAACAACTTTTCAAAGTCTTAAGATCCCACCTCTACTCTACAGTCTGTAGAGGGTCACCAGCACTTTCGCCTAGAACATATTTTCGCCTACACGCATTTGGTCCTTTCGCCTGGCATTTTCGCCGTGGAGGAGAGTCTTTTCACCTACCTGTCTGAGCCATTTCGCTTACCCTCAATTCTGCTGTCAGACTGTCCATGTTTGCATATTATCTCTTTGTCATTTAAATATTATAGTGACTGTGACAGTGGTGTCAAGTGAATCTAACAGTTTATTTGACATTTATTATTTACATCACATTTTATTCCTAAAAAATGGCAAAATAGTTTTTTATGCCTGTTACAGGCAAGGTTGATTCTATAGGCTATTTAGGTGTAGCATATATCTTATATCGACCTATAGGCTAATAGCCTACATATATATTTTGTATAGCCTAATGTTAAAACAATATAGGCCTACAGCTACAATACTGTTCATTTTACAATACTGTTCAATACTGCACCAAAGAATGTATAGTATCGGGACATGGATTAATGAATTATTTGGGCGCACCTGATTCCAATAGCTCTGTATTTATGTGATTACTATGGAGTGCATAGGATAGCCGTGTGTAGGTTTGACATGTAACACCACTGTCACAGTCACTATAATATTTAAATGACAAAGAGATAATATGAAAACATGGACAGTCTGACAGCAGAATTGAGGGTAGGCGAAATGGCTCAGACAGGTAGGTGAAAAGACTCTCCTCAAGGCGAAAATGCCAGGCGAAAGGACCAAATGCGTGTGGGCGAATATGTTCTAGGCGAATATGCCTGACACCCTGTAGAGTACCTGGCTGCATTCCTTTGTGAAAGGAAGGCAATTAGCAGGTCGGCCTGGTGCAAAGTCCTCTCCTTTCTGGCCTGTTGACGGGCTCTCCGTGTACGTTCCCTGAACATGTCACGGTCACTCTGAGTGTACTCAGAGCGTAGTCGTACAAAAGTAACGGGGAAGGCCAACCGGGGCTTTTCCACAGGGGTGCTATAGGCGACCTTGGGCTCAATGGTTGCCTGGACCTTCGACACAGAGGGCACCAGACACTGACACAGGGGTAGGCCTACAAAGTCTCTATCCTTGGCGGGGCGTCGTCTGTGCCCTGCTGCTGCTGGGTGGAGGACCACCGCTCTGTTCGACGCCAGCTTCTGCAGCCAACAGAGGGTTTGCAGTGTTTCACACAACTCTGACCCATGATGACAACGACAACCCTGACAACTTTAGAAAATAAACAAAACTCACCCAAAAGCACCTAACAGTTCTAACTAGATTAGATCACTTAATTTTAACAAGCGACAGGATGACCGAGTCAGTGATTTAAACGACAACGGCTTCCCGTCTTTCAGTCAAACGTTAACCACCACAACAAAATGTAAACCACCTCAACAAAATGTAAGCCACAAATGTAACCACAACAGTGTACTAAAAATGGTTGAAAATGAGCCACAACTGTCTTAAACAAGCCTCTAACGGTGTAAATAACTACAAATACGTCCGTGTGTGTGTGTGTGTGTGTGTGTGTGTGTGTGTGTGTGTGTGTGTGTGTGTGTGTGTGTGTGTGTGTGTGTGTGTGTCGTCGAGCAAACGTACTTACCTCAGTTCAGTTGGTCAAGCTGAAGACTCGGAATCCAAAAAGAAGTGTTAAAAATATCAAATTAAAAGTTGAAATGACCGGTAATGGCAACAGTTGGACGACAAGCGTCGAAAACAAGCAGTCACCGGTGGTAAACAGAAATTAGCTGCAAAAAAGTTAGCAAAAAGTGGATCAAACAAAAGATTCTGGTAGATTCTGGTAGTCTGTCTGGCGATGTGTCGTCTGGTCCGGTAGTGTGCTGGTAGCAGGTGTTTGCTGGTAAGCAAGGGTAGATACGTCTGATTCTGTCAAAGATTCGAGAGCATCTGACAGATCAACTCAGAGCCGTCTAATCAGATCCATTATACGGCTCTGGATCAACTGCTCCGCGGTGTATTTAAAAGCAGCGCACTTCACGAGACCAAGTCGCTGCTCGTTGATTGGCCCGCTGGCCGTCAGCTGACCAATCCGCGGCCCCGCTGTGACGTCAGGTAAACGAAACTACATTTCAAACTCGTAGCGACGTTACGTTGGTCACAATGCGTCTGTACCCACTGAGCACGCCGTCTAAAAGTGGTCTAATAGACGTATAGATTTGGAAATGTATTAGTGGTCTAAACTTAGACTAGACGACTAATAGACTTCTAATAGTCGTCTAAATGTAGACCGTCTACATTTAGACGACTATTAGAAGTCTATTAGTCGTCTAGTCTAAGTTTAGACCACTAATAAATTTCCAAATCTATACGTCTATTAGACCACTTTTAGACGGCGTGCTCAGTGGGTACTTTTACTTTTGGTACTTTAAGTACATTTTGATGGAAAAAGACTTTTGTAGTTTTACTCGAGTAAATGTAGAATTACGGGCTTTTAATTGATACAGCAGGCGGATTCCGACCAGACTGTTTTTAGACTGGCCATAGCAGGCAGCGTTAGCAAGCAACAAAGCCAAACGTAGCGTAGCCCCCAGCCAGTGTCAGACACCCGCTTGTCTCAGTGGCTGCATAGTGGAGGGACAACGCATGGTGTGCTGCCATGTCTGATTATTATAAGCCACGTTGAGCTTGTTTTTATGTAAAGTTGCTTGTATGCTAAATAATATGGTGGATGCGGTGGTGAGCTTGTAGATCGGCTTGGCCACTTTCAAATAGCCGACGTATATAGGTTTAAAGACCTCACGTGGCCTGTATTCACTTATTTAAGCCTTGTTTTCATAGACCTGGTTGCTTATTCCTCTCGCAAAATTTGGCAACACAGTGAACACACTCACACCCGTCTATTTTGGTTATAGTAATGACTGAAAACTTACAGAGGCAGGCTATTTGCTCAAGCTTGAAGCCTACTATAGTATCTCTTGTTGTGTGCAAAACAATTTGTTCATAAATAAAGCACCTTGTAACTGAAGACGATGGCCAATATTGATGATAATGATAATAGGAAAGAAAATCCTTTTTCCCCCTTTTTATTTTTATTTTATATTGTTATTTTTTTAACCCACATTAAGGCTAAGAGGCACTGTCATAATTCAATTTGCTTAGAAGCAAAATAAAAAGAGATTTTTGGAAAGTCAAACTTCTTGTTTTTTTTAATGGAAAACACGTACCGAACCGTACCGAAACCGTGACCCCAAAACCGAGGTACGAACCGAACCGTGGACTACACGAACCGTGGCACCCCTAATTTAAACCCAAGATAGAACTATGGCTGGTTTACATTGGGGTCCTTTGTACTCAATTCATAGACATTCAATGTCTATGAATGTCTGTGGGCGGCAGTGGCTCAGGGGTAGAGTTGCCGTCATTAGAACACAGAGGGTTCCCAGTTGGATCCCGGGCTCCCCCAGAGTTAGTGTGGAAGAGTCCTTGAGCAAGACTCTGAACCCCTAACTGCTCCTGATGAGCAGGTTGGTGCCAAGCATGGTTTCCTCTGACATCACTGTATGTATGTGTGTGTGTGTGTGTGTGTGTGTGTGTGTGTGTGTGTGTGTGTGTGTGTGTGTGTGTGTTGTAGTAGAAATATTTATAGAGTAACAAATGTGTATATGATATACTTGCTTTCCTTTCCTTCCATTCAACCAAAGTGCACATGCTAATTCAACTCAACTATAGCTGTCAATCTAACAGCTGAGCTCTCTCCCCCAAGCTTACTTCTTAGTCTGTCAGCAAATCCTTATTTCTGTAACTGTTTCTATGTTGCTGTGTTTAGAACATATCCTTATAAGAACATGTTTAGAATAGCATCTCGGTCAGAATGGACTATAAGAACTGTATGATAATGGTACAGGAGAGGCTTGTGCCCGGAGGGGCTGACAGGAGAGGCCAGGAGGCCTGCTCCTCAAAGGATCTACTACTGCTGTTACTCTGTTCAACTTTTTGCCTCCTTGAATAAATCTTTGTCAACTCTTCAAATCCTTCATCCTTGTGGAACATTAATTAATTTCTATCATATTTGGCGCCTGAACAGGGACCGAAATGTCATCTTTACCATAGATGGATACTTGGTCAAAAGAACTCTGGGGTGAAGGAATTTTTTGAAAAGGAGATTTTTGAAAGCAGACCTAAAGCAGGTCCACCACCATGAAGGACAAAGAGGAGACCACTACAGAAGCAACTTGCAAGCTATGCAAAATCAACAAGAACTGACTTTCATCAAGTCTACAAGAATGGAACCTCGCGGATCGATTTTTCCTGTGAAGACAGCTCCAACATCATGGACAGAGGGAAGCTTTGCTAACAAGGAAAGCAAGCCTACCACCAAATCACACAGATTGACAGCGGAGGTGACGAAATCGACACCACGTCGAACACCAACAGACTTTTGCCACAGTAGGAGGAGACCAAGCCAAGGAGACACATGCTGTGTGACACATCAGAGAGCCACTGAACTGGACCCCACCAGCCCAGTGGAGATCGCTGAAGCAGAGACATTAACCGCCACATTCCATTCAATCCAAATGAAGATGGGAGGACAACGCCATGAAGACTACAACAACTATATGTTTGATATTAAGCTGAGTAATTTATATAGGAAAAGTTGATATCTAAAATATGAGTCAACAAGGCATTTGCCACTAATGTGAGAATATTTGGTTTTATGGTCTAAACGCTGGTATTCCAACATTGAAGAGTTGTCGGGCAGCTCCGGAAACATAAAACTCAAGTGACTAGGATATAAATATAGAGTATTTTGCATGACCGTAACCAGACAAAAATATTCTCTAGGAAAACACTTGAGTCAGACGGGAGTGCATGCGGGCTCTTGATTTTGTAATACAGAGTTTCAAAGTACAAACAAATATAGATTCACATTTACTAAATTCTAGAAGAACGAGAGAAACCTCTCAAACCCAAACAAGCAGATCTACTATTCTGTAAGGTATAGCTCAACATGTACTGTAATTGTCTGAAATGTCTATTGATTTGGCACTCTATAAATATCCTGTTGTATGTAAATTAATAGATTATTCATTCACCAAAAAAAGTGTGGAATGTAGTAGAAATATTTATAGAGCAACAAATGTGTATATGATATACTTGCTTTCCTTCCATTCAATCTCTTTGAATGAATGGTCAACCAAGAGGCCAGGAGGCCTGCTCCTCAAAGGATCTACTACTGCTGTTACTCTGTTCAACTTTTTGCCTCTTTGAATAAATCTTTGTCAACTCTTCAAATCCTTCATCCTTGTGGAACATTAATTAATTGCGACCGTCAGGTCGCACTTACTATCAAAACCACCACAAAGTGTAAGTAACTCCCTCCGTCTGTCTGTCACACCTCACACGTCACACTCTTGCCCTGCTCATATCTCCGCAACCGTTGCCCTGATCCATGCCAAATTTTGCACACACGTTCCTTGCCTGCCAAACTACAACCTCCAAGGACCCCCGGAGCTCCAGGGACCCCCATGTCCCTGGGGGACCCCCAGATGTAAAAAAATTCCAAAATGTGCAAAAATGACCAAATGACCACCCCAACCGGGCTGCTCACGGGGAATTCCCGGGGACCACCAACTCCTGCTGCTCCACAACGGATGCAAAAGTGGTGGCGCCCCCAGTGGAGGACCCCCTCCACTGCAGCTCACATAAAATGCCGTAACTCGGGCTAGGAGCGTCCGGGAGAGCCGGGGCCGGTACCTATTCGTCCGCCAAGGCAACGCGGAGACCCCACCCCTCATTTCTCACATGCCCCTCTTCTAGCGCCACCATGAGGCCGATTCTTGCAAAACACATTTTTGGACACTGCTCCTACAGATTTTGCCCTAAAATCACACAAATCGGTACACACTATGTCTACACTCATGTCATCAACATGGATCTGTCCCATATAGCGCCACCATCAGGCTGACCTGACGGTCGCTTATCTCCCGATTAGGGAGTCTTACTGGTTTCTATCATAGTGTGTGTGTGTGTGTGTGTGTGTGTGTGTGTGTGTGTGTGTGTGTGTGTGTGTGTGTGTGTGTGTTGATTAATTGAAGAGTTTATTAGCCGTTTGCATTATAGATAAAAGTACAGTTTCATGACAGCACAAATCACTGGTACAAGGTCAACTAAGGAGAGGAGATCCTAGTAAGCTTTATGGCTTATTTACACAGGAACCACTTCATGTATCTCATATAGCATTGAAAGACAGACTGATAGAACAGAGCACTTTGCATAGGATAACATCAATTACAAAAGCAGAAAATACAATAATAAAAACAGGTTAGATAAAAACAACAGATGTGCAAGTCACCAGTAGTGGTCGTCTGAAGGTGACCTTTCACACCAATTTTGAAGGAGGCTGATAAATAAGAATTTCACTCTAAAACCTTAAAGGAGCTATAGTCAACTTTTTCATTGTAGGGCCGACACTTTGTTTACATCCTAGTCTATAGACTAGAATGTAAACAAAGTGTCGGTCTGACAATGGCCAAAATGATTATTTTATCATTATTTTACGCTTTTTGTGGTCATTTTGAATAGAAACACATATATGAAGCTTATTTTTTTATAAAATATTTTCGAAACATTTTTTTTTTTTTTTGTTTTTCAAGAAAAAGTTGACTATAGCTCCTACCTATATCTAATAAGAATATGATTCCAGAACGATGACGTGTAGATGTCCAAGCGTTTATTTTAGAAGGCAATAACAGCATAATCCAAGAATGGCAAACAGCATAGCAAAAGCCTGTACAGAGAGCTGGGACCTGTCCCACCTCGCGGTGTGACAGCCAGGTTACTGTGTCTAACTTAATGAATACATTGACTTTATACTGTATTGGTCCATAGAGATGGACCCTCCTAAAAGTGACACCTGATAGACAGCTGTCATCTGACTCAAGCAATGACAGGAAATAGGAAATCACTGATCAAAGCTTAACATCAAAGGACAGGAAGAGGTCCACACACACCAGAAGGCCTGATTGATCATCGCTCTACCAATATGGGAGAGTGTTTTCTGCTGGTGTTTCAGTCAGAGTGTATCAAAGGGTGCGTTCGTAAATGCGCACTGGGTGTGGTTAGGGTTAGGGGTTATGGTTAGGGTTAGGCATAGTTTTACTGAGGTTAGGGTTAGGTTAGGGGTTATGGTTAGGGTTAGGCATAGTTTTACTGAGGTTAGGGTTAGGATTAGGGTTGGGTTTAGGTACTCACTACACTGAGCATACACCCGGTGCGCATTTCCGAACGCACCCTTCGATACACTGGGACTGAAATACCAGCAGAAAACACTCTCCCCTTCCAATATACACTGTAGGTGCGACCTCACGACACCTTTAGCCTGCCAGACCCACAGCTGGCCCAGAGATAATATGCAAGCAAACATTGATACAGCATTGTAGGCTACATTAAAACAAACTAAAATACAAACATGTTTAAAACAAAAGCATATCATAGCCTACATTTCTATTCTGTCAGAGGCTTCCGGGGTTCCGTTGACTTCCACCATCTGTTCCCTCCCCACCAAGTAAGAGTGCATCCATCTCACTGCTGTGCTGTCAACACCCATAGCTTCTAGTTTATCAATCACAATAGAGTAATCAATGCTGGCTCACACTCACATCTGCAACACATCTAACAAACATTAAACATGTTGCACACAGTGACCACTGGAGGGCATCATGGGACCAGGACTGTTCCTTACAGTGGGAGGAAGTCTGAGTCATAATACAAGTTCCTCACTTCATATGAAACAACAAGTTTGACAGTTAGAAAACAGGCTCCATTTTGAGAAGAACAGCAACGCAGAAGGACCAACACACACAGTTTAATGGAGGGTAAGTGTGTTTAATAATACTAATCCATCTGTTCTATACATCATAATACATGAATGTAGATTAGATTAAATACAACACATAGCCTACATGTAGCCTAATCTATTATTCTATAAACATTAAGCACTTTAATCAAAGATCACAGGGAGGGGCTGAGGCCTTGACTGATCAGAGGTAGTTGTTATAACAATCAATCAATCTGCCATCAAAGCATAATTGATCGGCTGATTTTTTATTTATTTTTTAAGAGGTTTAAGGGTTGATAGTTGAGTATATGTTATACTGTAACGACCCTGCAAGAGATCTGGCCGTAACTCGCTTGGTGCAGGGTTGCTTACCCTGTCTTCTGAGTGGGGGGGGGGGGGGGGGGGGGGCTGGGGTCCGTCTCCCGGCCCCACTCAGTCTGTTAAATGTTACGATACTTTTCAGCCAATGTCATGCACAGAAAGGTAGGCGATCTATAAGCTCATCACAAGATGCAGCGTGACAAGTTGTGAGTTTGTAGATCTGCTGTTTTTAGACGAATGTTTAAAATTTCCAAAATGTAAAAGAGGAAAAAAAAAATCACTGTCTTAAAATGTTGATGTCCTCACAAGTATAGTACATATAGTGCAAACACACACACACACACACACACACACGCATGCAGGTGCGCATGTGTGTGTGTGTGTGTGTGTGTGTGTGTGTGTCACTGTGTGTGTGTGTGTGTGTGTGTGTGTGTGTGTGTGTGTGTGTGTGTGTGTGTGTGTGTGTGTGTGTGTGTGTGTGTGTGTGTGTGTGTGTGTGTGCGCTTACGGGAGAGTATTTTTTGCAGGTCTTTCAGTCCGAGTTTATCAAAAAAGCAACTGGGTTAAACACCTTCCGACCAGTTTAACATTCACCAGGTTAGCATTCACCAGTGTCAGCAGGTTAGCATTCACAAGTTTAGCATTCACCAGTTTAGCATTCACCAGGTTAGCATTCACCAGGTTAGCATTCACCAGGTTAGCATTCACCAGGTTAGCATTCACCAGTGTTAGTTTTACTGAGGTTAGGGTTAAGTTGAGGTGCATCTCCGTCCACCAGACTTTAGTCACCTCTGCGCAGCCAATCACAAGCTTCGGTCTGCCTTAACCCAGTTGCCTTTTTGATACACTCTGACTGAAACACCTGCTAAAAACACTGTCCCGTAAAAACACTGTGCCATGTGCTTACCGCAGATCAGGCCGTTTCACAGAAACTGTCTGACAGGAAGCTGCTGCTGCTGCTGCTGTGTGCCTTGTTCTCTCTCTGTTTCCCTCTCTCTCTTTCTCTGGTGATGACGTCAAAACCATTTTGCACAGGATGCTGTGTGTGTGTGTGTGTGTGTGCGTGCGTGCGTGCGTGTGTGTGCGTGTGCGTGTGCGTGTGCGTGTGCGTGTGTGTGCGTGCGTGCGTGCGTGCGTGTGCGTGCGTGGAGCCATCTTGGAGGAAAGCGATATGCATTTACTTCACTAGGCTATCAGACATGTCATTTTGGATCCGTTGGAGAGGTTTAAAGGAGTAGTTCACCCCCAACATGACTTTTTTTTTTTATTGATTATACTTGAGAGACTTGAGTTTAATAATATTTTTTTGTTGTATTCGTTGCATTCCTAAGGCAATAATTACATTACAATAAATGTACCCCCATTGATTCCGGATGGGGACCCGAATGCATTTGGGTCCCCATCCGGAATCAATGGGGGAAAATTTACTATAATAATTTTTTTGTCGACAAACACAAAAAAATATTATTGAACTCAAGTCTCCATGGCATGAGTAATCAATAGAAAAATATGTTATTTTGGGGTGAACTACTCCTTTAAGGGCACATGCTGGAAGGAGAGAGTTACAGTAGTGGAGTTTTGATATGACTGATGTCTGGATGATGAGGAGCTGGGCTGACTCCTGGTTTGCTGTGTCAATGTGATAAAAACAAACTAAATAAATAATGACCAAATCCCCTCCACCACCACACCCCATGCTGTGATTATTCTTAGGAGGATTCATCATGTAAGCAAAACCTGATTTTAGATCTGTGATGGAAAGAGATTCTGTTAACATTTAACGTGTGTGTGTGTGTGTGTGTGTGTGTGTGTGTGTGTGTGTGTGTGTGTGTGTGTGTGTGTGTGTGTGTGTGTGTGTGTGTGTGTGTGTGTGTGTGTGCGTGCGTGCGTGTGTGCGCGTGTGTTTGTACATTCATTCATTCATTCATTTATTAATCATTTCCTATGTTCTGACAGGTTAAATAAAGACCTAAAGATGGTTTATTGTATGGTCTTTATTTAACCCTGACAGGTTAAATAAAGACCTAAAGATGGTTTAGTGTATGCTCTGTAACCCTGACAGGTTAAATAAAGACCTAAAGATGGTTTATTGTATGGTCTGTAACCCTGACAGGTTAAATAAAGACCTAAAGATGGTTTATTGTATGGTCTTTATTTAACCCTGACAGGTTAAATAAAGACCTAAAGATGGTTTATTGTATGCTCTGTAACCCTGACAGGTTAAATAAAGACCTAAAGAGGGTTTATTGTATGCTCTGTAACCCTGACAGGTTAAATAAAGACCCAAAGATGAGTGAGAGTGTGGAGAGAGAGGAGGAGGGAAGAGACAAACATCACAGAGAAGATGAACCTGGACCTCCATGTTTAACGTATGACAATCCTCCTGAACAATACACTAGAACACTACCATATACAGTACACACCACAATAACAGACATCCCACCTTTCCCGGTAGTTCCGAGAGTCTTCTGGGATTTTGCGTCCGCTCCGGGACACCCCCGAGAGGCCATAAATCTCCCGCAAATGCCGACCAGGCAGTGGCGAAATTAGACCTTATTCCCCATGGGTTTTCAGATCAAGGGGGCCCTGATCAAAGGGGCCCGGGTCTGTTGTCTTTGCGCGATTTAAGCGCAAACTACATTGATTAATCCACAGTGGTATGAATTTATGTAGATATGGGCGCATCTTTTTATTTAGGCCTATTAAAAACACATTTTATTTTTGCCACTAGGGGGGGCCCTTGGGTTTTTAAAACCCAAAAACCCTATCAAATTACGCTTGTGCGACGAGGCGAACAAGTTGTGGATTTGCTGGAAAACTGTTTCTAATTTACTGCTCGGTGCTCAGATCTGTTCTAGAGCCCGCCTACTGGCCGGTCATTTGCACACATTAAAGACCTAGTGAAATCAAAAATATGATTTTCACACTTTTAGAGCATAGTAAGGCCATTCCTAACAGTAGATGGCAAGTGAAAACATCCTGTGTTTGAGTATTATAACAAGACAGTTAAAGCCCCTAAACAAAAACGTAATGCATGATAATGCACATTATCGCAATGTAATAATTCATAAGGTCAGAATGACTGACAGGTGTCTGTGTCAATCAACTTCAACTACTTCAGCTACTCCCCTCGAGCCGCTGGTTTGCGTGGCTCGTTGATCGCCAGCCCGCCCGTCTTTACATATTAATGTCTTCAATGAGTTATGGCCTTAACCCCAAAAAGCTAAGCTAATTTCCCCCCAAAAAAGAGAAACAAACCTGTGTGTGTGCACAAATATAGCCAGGGCTACAGTATATGGAATATATCGATCTACGCAACAGTTTTGCTGTACTTTATCTTTAATCAAATTATTTTTGAAAGTGTATTTCTATTTTTGTTTTAATGCTATTTTCAGTTTTTCTGGTTGCTGCAATGGACTTGAAACCTTACTGAACAAACTCACATGATGCATTTTGTATAATTCCAGAAGTGTTGACCACAGAGCAGAGTCTCCAACACCCAGCTGTGTGTCTATGAAGAGTGACCACTCTAAAGGACATGTGCCCAACTTCAGTAATGAACCTGGACCTCCACACACAAGGTAAGATCACTTTGGAATGCCAATAAAACAGTGTGTGCTTGCAAGATTGGTCACTGAAATTAATTGGTCAAATAAATGAATTAAATGATGAGAATAATTCTGAAGCTCCTTGATCATCAGTTGAAACTCTCCTTGCTCTAATTGTCTCCACCAGGCCGAAAGGCAGCATGTTCCACTGTGATATTTCTCTATATACTCAGGCCATGGCTACACGGAGCTGGATATTTCATATATCCTGGTTTTTCAGATATCCACATAGAAAAATAGCTAGGTCCACACGGAGCTAGATATTTCATATATCCCGTTTTTTCAGATATCCACATAGAAAAATATCTAGGTCCACACAACAAAGATATCTAGGTCTAACAAGCACACACACAGTAAAGTCTTCAAATATCCGGGTTCCCTGTCTACACGGATCCAGTGAATCAGATATTTGTCAATGTCTTCACTTATTTATCCGGTTTAAAAAATATCCAGCTTTGCGGCCAAAATATCCAGCTTCATGTGGCTGCAAGCCCCAACAGCACAAAAAAATGTCTAGCTTCAGAAATATCCAGCTCTGTGTAGCCATGGCCTTAGTTAACTGGGGTTCCCCAGGGCTCTGTACTTGGTCCACACATATCTTCCTCTCTACACCAAATCACTTTGCAGAAAATAGCTGTGATATATGAAGATAAGATGGGAAATGGGCCTTCATTCTTTCTGAAATTAGGCCTCTGATTTGGCATCAGTCACACAGTAGTTTAGAACACTCCACTGGTACTGTTTATTTCAAAACATTTTCCCCTCCACATTTTAGTACGTTTTGAAACAAATACAAATAAGAAATGTCATAAATGTTAGAAAATGATCATTAAGGAGTAGTGAAAATAGCCGATCTACAAGATCACAATGCAACGCGAAGCAATACGTTGTGAGCTTGTAGATCTGCTGTTTTCACTAGTTTTGGTCCCAGGCAAATGTTTAATTTCTCTTTTGGGTCACAGGGTAAAAGGTTTGTGAACCTTCATTCTAAACTTTAGAATAAGATGTACATATCAAAGGTTGCTACACACATTCTAAACTTTAGAATACAATGTACATATCAAAGGTTGCTACACCTCCAATCTGTGATCAAGTCTGGTATTTCACTCACTGAGGGCCCTCAAAACAATGGAGAGACAAAAGTAAATTATGATTACATTTACTTTTTAGTTCTGTGAAATGTTACAGTAATAATTTGTGCAGGTTTACAATTATTTGTATTTGATGAAAAAATGCTTACAAAAACTATGGACTCAGTGTTCAAGATCCCTTATACTTCTATATAGCATAATAAAAAAAGGAAAGAAAAAAAGAAACTAAGAAAATCATCCACATGATAATTACGGTATATCTTTCAGCAGTTTCAGCAGTGTTGACCACAGATCAGAGTCTCCAACACCCAGCTGTGTGTCTATGAAGAGTGACCGCTCTAAAGGATTTGTGCCCAACTTCAGTAATGAACCTGGACCTCCACACACAAGGTAAGATCACTGATCTCTGTGAACTTCAACTGGAAAGACACAAACAATGTCTTGTATCTCAGATACAAGACATTGTTTGTGTCTTTGTGTCAGTGAGCAGATACAGTATCAGTTGTAGATCAATATAAATGCTGTAGCATAGACAGACAGTATCAGTTGTAGATCAATATAAATGCTGTGGCATAGAAAGACAGTATCAGTTGTAGATCAATATAAATGCTGTGGCATAGACAGACAGTATCAGTTGTAGATCAATATAAATGCTGTGGCATAGACAGACAGTATCAGTTGTAGATCAATATAAATGATGTGGCATAGACAGACAGTATCAGTTGTAGATCAATATAAATGCTGTGTCATAGACAGACATCAGTTGTAGATGAATATAAATGCTGTGTCATAGACAGTCTATGAGGTTATAGAAGTGTATTAACACATCGGATGCCCACGTTAATTCAGGGTTTACCCTCGCAGGGGCCCATCGTCTCCATGGCAACACGTCATTTCCGTACCTTCGCGTCGTGGAAAAAGTATCCATAATACGTTGAGTAAATGTAATCCAAGTATGTCCAGTTTATTTTCACAATGATCTTTTCTTTCAGTCAGGACAGCTTTTTACCAATCTTGGGCCACAGCGTGTGTGTCACGGGCGGTAGAAAGGGTCGCGTTTTGAACATGGTGATTGAAAAAGCTAGACCAGGAGAGGAATCCGCCATGTTACGTTACCTCCGCCGTGTCACTGGGAAAATAGTATCCATGATACGAGTAAATGTAATCCACGGATGTCCTGTTTATTTTTACGATAAAGTTTTCTTTCAGTCAGGACATCTTTTTATCAAACCTGGGCCACAGCGTTTGTGTCACGATAGGTAGAAAGGACCGCGCATTGAACATGGTGATTGAAAAAGCTAGACTAGGAGAAGAATCCGCCATGTTACGTGTATCTCCGCCAAGACTCCGTTACTGGGAAAATACTAGTATCCATGATACATACGGGTCGTGCGAGCCTGCGAGGGGACGATAGAGTGCAGTGCAGGATAGGAACAGAAGCTTGTGATTGGCTGCAGGGAGACTACACATCCTGGTCACGTGTACCGCGCTGCATTTTGGGAAATGTAGTGTTTTTCCCATATTGTTGGCGTTTGATCACCGTGGTAGAGCCTTCATTGCGGTAGCAATGTACAGTAACTACAGTACAGTATAGATTATTGTAAAACGCGTCAAACGCGTCGTGGGCCTCCAGAGACATCAAAGAGATTGGCGTGTAGACACCTCGTGGGCACCCGATGTGTTAACTTGTCACAATTTACAGAGCAAATAAGAATCGTGAATAATTCTGTGACAGACCAGTGTCCAATCAGTGTCCTAAGGGTGAAAAGCGACCTAAAGGGCGAGGTCACGCCATGTCTTGGCCATCTGGCCAGTGATGTATATCGGACCAGTTACCCATATATGAAGACCCCTGGTACCCATAGATATTCACAGATATGGGCTAGATATTGATGACATCAGGGATCTCCATATATGGACACAAAAGGGATTTGGTTCCCCTGACATCACAGTGATGTCAGAGAAGCTGACACAGAAGCACAGAAGCTGAAATATGTTCATAATCAATCGTTACGATTACGTTGTGTTCCGTTTGTGATTCTGATTCTGTCTATCTGGAATACATTATTATGCAACAAATTATGTCATTTCTGTGTGTATTTATCTATGTAACAAACTATGACATCTCTGTCAGTGGATCTCAATTGTGTCCCCTCATGGTGTTTTGAGACACAACTCGGCGGTAATGGATTTCTACAATAGCACTAAATGCATTCGATTTTATTTTGTTGTCTTTTTCGTTTCTAGGCATAATAAAACAGTTTGCATGTTGATGAAGGTTTTAATAACAAGAGATGGGCGTTTTACATTCATACAGTCATCGTTTTATAGTCTTAAACATGGCTCTGTTTTAAGACATTTTCCGTAGTTATTTGGGGGTGGAACATTTCTCCGCATATTTACATAGAGTGCTTGCGATTGGCCTCGCCTATTGTTCTCCGGTGGTTCTCCCCACTGGGCGAGCACCGCCCATAAGCACACGTGTTTCTAAACAGTAAACACAACAGTATCAATGTATCTTCTTATAATGGCTAGTTTGCAACTCACTTTGTATCAGCACGCTTGCTTAAAGCTTTTAACGTACAGGACAGCCAGTAAATGGAGGCGAAAATCAGGCGATGCGCTTATTACAGCACTCCCCGACGCAAAATAAAACGGTGACACAGGGGAGAATCAGTGGTGGGTTACAATGCTGTGAATGTACCAGGAATACAACAGGACGCTTTGCCTAAATCACAGCGGCGGTGACTCTATCTCCGAGTCCTCCTGCAAGTTTTAGCGTGGTGAAAAGAGCTGATCTACAAGCTCACAACGCGTCGCGAATGCGACGTGTTGTATAGATCAACTAGTTTCAGAATGCAACATGTCGTACGGCGAAGTTAAAGTCCAGCTTCACTGAGTTGTAGAGGAGTCGCTTGCGATGAACATTTCTTTCTCTTTCTCTCCCCCTCCCCCTTTCTTTGTCATGGCTCGGTGGGTTTAGCTCAAAGGATCCGGGGTTCAATTGGTTTAAAATCAACGCCAGATTAACTTTATTCTTATTATTGCATGCATTTCATACGGCCACGCGCTGTAACTCTGTCCCTCCCTCCGTCTCCATCATGTTACAAAACATGTTGCGTTGCTACTCGAACTTCCCCGTGAGAGAGAGATGACGGGTGAATTAGAGCGACTGGTAAAGTGAGCATCACTTTGGAGAGAGAGAGAGAGAGAGAGAGAGAGAGAGAGAGAGAGAGAGAGAGAGAGAGAGAGAGAGAGAGAGAGAGAGAGAGAGAGGCGCATTTTTGGGCAAAGAAATAAGAGAGTAGTGGTGGGAAAGTACTCAGATCTTTACTCAAGTAAAAGTATCAATACTATAATGCAGAAATATTTGTTACTAGTAAAAGTCTGTTATTCAGAATTTACTTGAGTAAAAGTATAAAAGTATTTCCATCAAAATGTATTTAAAGTACAAATAGTACTAGTAGCCTATTAATACATCATGAAGTAACCATCTTTCATTTCAAATTGTTTTCAAAAAGTAGAAAATACTAATTTGAAAATAGCAGATCTACAAGCTCACAGTGTAGTAGAGTCTAAGTATTGGAAGCTGGAAATACTCAAGAACAAATACCTAACCTCAAAATTATACTTAAGTAGATTTCTTAAGTACATTTACTTAATTACTTTATACCATTCATGAGTATTATTTGATCTACTGGCTTGAAGGCCTGTCTTGTGAAATTTCAAGTATTGACTGACAGTTGACAGCTAGTGGGGGAGTGGTTAGAGGTGGGGTTAACTACTATGTCCCTCCCATTGTCTGGGGCCTGGAAAAGGTGTTAAAATGAGAAACCTTTGAAGGGCATTTTCTCTCCTTTGCTGTTTCTGGATCAACAAGATTCAAATGACCGTATCTTCTTCAAATATTATCCAATTTCAATTAATGTTACATCATATGAAAGCTTACATTGTAGTGTAGTTTCGTAAAAAGTAGAAAAATGACCATGGCCCCGTTGTGTCTCAAAACACCACGAGCGGTCACAATTATGTTCATGTCAGGGACCCCCAAATGAATGCTTTTGTCTGCAGACCACCTTCTGAGAATATGTTGTGGCAGTGACCTCCATACAAGATATGTTGTTAAAATGTTTCAAAACTTCAATTTTATTCAAGCAAAAAAGCAGATCTACAAGCTCATAATGGTTCGCATTGCAACATGTGAGCTTGTTTATCTGCTATTATCAAATAATTGATGTCTACAGGTTTAATGTAGTTCAACTGATCCTGACTATATATGAAACACTTTTGCTTGGGACCCCCTGGAATCCCCTCAAGGACCCCTGGGGGCCCTGAACCCCACTTTAAGAACCTTTTGATCAATGTATCAAACTATTGAATATCTAAATGTATACAGCAAGCCAAGGACTAATATCTATGCAACCAACTTTGGAATATCTGTCTATACAACAAACTACTTTTTCTTTCTTTTACTCTTTGTATTGCTATTTTGTGTAGTTTTTCCTGTTTTTTGAACATTGAAGAGCCCAAAACAGATCTACTCTCTCATACTACATACAAATAAAATTACTTTTTCATTCACATGATAAATGTATAAACATTTTTATGATTCCAGAAGTCACAGAGCAGAGTCTCCAACACCCAGCTGTGTGTCTATGAAGAGTGACCGCTCTAAAGATTATCCTCCCGACTTCAGTGAACCTGGACCTCCACACACACAGTATGTCAATCCTCCTATACAATATATAACACTATACAATTGTAATGCCCCTGCCGTGGGTACGGGTGCTTTATGACCCAGGCATTCACATAAGATGGCAAGCACACAGATTTGGCAAGTTTTAACAGGTTTTATTTCCCAAAGGTGAAAAGGTGACAATTACATGGAGACCCAGCTCTGCATATTGACATAGAAAAAAAATAAAGAAATATTCAAAATCAATAACTCAATAACTCAAATATTCAAGAATCAAACTCAAAATAGTCATAACTCAAAATACTAGTCATATATATAAATCAAAATAATGAAATACTTAAATATCCCAATACTCAAAATAATAACACTTAACTGCTCAACTAAATAAAGCAAAAAGCACTCAAACTCAAATATTAGCAAAACAAACAATAGGCCTATTATAAATAATACATTTTAACCATGGTTTAACTTAAACAAATATTAATTAGCAAAACTAATCACCTTATGACAGCAGCTCCTGAGCACCTCACTCACAGCACCCCAGTACAGACTTGTCAGAGAAAAGGCTAGCTCACCCCTTTATAGCCCCATGGCCCCTCCCACTAGAGGGACCAAATCATCAAGGTGTTGAACATAACTATACGTTTGTGTGTGTGTTCTTGAACAATATAAACAATACAAAATGCATCATAACGAACCTAGTTGAAAATGTAGACATTCCATGTCTTCTACACATTGTACAATGTCCCTCATTGACAAATAACAATTTAAATGTCCATGTACTGTGGTCACAGATTCCCCCGTCCACAGACATAATGGCTTGGCCCAAGTTGGCCACTCAGTGGGCCCAGGTGTGCCTCCGGCACCTATTTAATGACTGGAACCCCACCCTGACTCTTTTGGGATCCACAGGAGAGCCATGGTGGGAAATGTGGAAATGTTTGTGGTTTGTTGGTTGAACGTTGTTGAATGAAATCTTGCAGCTTGTTGTTTGTCCATGTTTCCTGCCCATCAAGTGTGCACCCTTGATAAACAGGTACTGGGCAAAAGTGACAGTTGTCAAACTGTCACAACAATATACACTAGTAAGATACCTCAGGGTGACATGCCCTTTAGGGCGAGGTCGCATGTCAATTCTACAAATTCTTGGCCATCTGGCCAGTGATGTATATCGGACCAGTTACCCATATATGGAGATCCATGTACTGTATTCACGATATTCCTGGCCATTCTATGGAGGCTGCCATTTTCCTTTTACAGAGGGCGCTGGAGCATTTTTAAACATCTTTTCACTTCCTCCCAAGTCGAAGAACAAGAGATCCCAAGGAAGTGACAGGGAATTGTCTGTTGCCAGATATTGCCAGAGACAAGCGGCCAGGTCTATGAATAATAAGCCCAATAGAATTAACTAGGTTCAGTTTTACTACTTTACATTTACATTTGAAAATAGCAGATCAGCAAGCTCACAATGTGTCACATTGTGACACATTGTGAGCTTGTATATTTGCTATTTAAAAAATATAGAGGAAAGAAAAAACGAAAATAATTTGAATATTTTTGAAACATTTTAACAACACAAATCTGTGTGGCGGTCCCTGGCACCACATATTTTCAGATGGGGGTCTGCGACTGTGGACAAATCTGTTAATCTGGGGTCCTTGATATGAAAAGATTTGGGAACCACTGGTTTAAAAAATATTAGAAAGTAAGCCCAATAAACAACGACACCAATTGCTTATTATAAGCAGACATGGCAACACCGGTTCATTCAGAGCCAAGAGCCCAGAGCGCCTCTACTGACACTTTAATGCAAGGACACAGGAAACCAAATGATGTTTTTTATTTTCTTTCAGGATATGAACAGGAAGCCGGGGGCGGGGCCAGGAATATCGTGAATATAGTACATCCCTTTTAGATCCCTGTCTGCACCAGCCGCACAGATATGGGCTGTCTTCCTCCATATATGGGCATTCCCATATGAAGTCCTGTTAGATATGGGCAGTGTTGGGAAAGTTCACTTTCAAAAGTTCAAGTTCAAAACTTCTAAAATGAACTGGTTCATTTCCTAGTTCATAATTCTACATTTTGAACTAAAGTTCATGGTTCCCCAAAATGAACTATACTAAGTTCTTTTTAGTTATTTTTTTAACCATAATATTTGTATACTTTTGGCTATTCAAATGTTTTTTTTTTACATTGCTGCAAACTGCTGTTGTCAACATTATTGACCCAGCCCAAATAGAACCACACACAGCAATTACCCTATTTAATCCAACTTAACATTGAAGTGCCCACAATATTTAGGTGCCCACCACTAGTGCCCAGTCTTCCTGCACCCTCATAATGACTGGCCACTCACTGACTTTTCATTTAGACCACCAGGATATAGTTGTAATACATGATAATAGATTCTATTGTGCTATAAGTTAAGGGTCAATTTGTTTCTTACCAATAGGGCTACTTTTGTGTAATGGAAAATGTACTGCATATATTTTTTATGTGATGCGGTGTGGTGTGGTGTGGTGTAGTGTAGTGTGGTGTGGTGCTAAAGCTGCAGTCGAAAAGGGGCTTATTGTGAAGTCAGAGGTTTCTAAACGTCGCGCCCATCTGCATGTTTAAGCGTTGGTTAAAATAGCTGATCTACAAACTCACGTTGTCTTGTGGATGCGACGCGTTGTGAGCTTGCAGATCAGCTATTTTCGGCATGCAACACACATCATACGGCGAAGTAGTCAGGCTTTACTTGCTTTGCGAGACGTAACGAGGAAGAGAAGCACCCAGGCAGACAGCACCGAGGCGCTCAATCTGCTCACATATCAACTTTCGCGAGGTCTTCAAGTCTGCAGCTGGGTGTTTTTGGAGCATAATGTGAAATGTGAATGAAAAGAAAGACGCGAGGACAGAATACCGCGGACCGAACGAGCGAGCGAGCCGACGAGCGCCGTTCATGGACGTCAGAATGAACGTGTTCGACAATAGCGTTCATCAAGCGGAAACAAAGAACGTTCAGTTCACGTTCGCCCAAAATATGAACGCGTTCGTGAACGATCGTTCATTGAACACGTTCGGGTACAACACTGGATATGGGCTTAATATTGATGACATCAGGGATCTCCATATATGGGCATAAAATGGATTCTGTTAGAGTGGTTCAATGACATCACAACATACAATATCTTTTATGCCCATACATGGAGATCCCTATCTGAACCAGCCACACAGATATGGGCCATGCCTTGGCCATCTGGCCAGTGATATATATCGATGACATCAGGGATCTTCATAAATCAAAATAAAAATAAAGTTTGATATGGGCATAAAAGGGATTCTGGGGAATATCCATATATAGACTTTTACATAGGTGATGTCACCTGTGATATCACCTGTGATGTCACAGTGATGTGTCAAGGGAACCAACCAATAGACTGTAAAAACAAGCTGTGACATTTCCCATGGTAAACTGCGACAGAGGTCGCAATGCAGTCCTTTTACAGATGACAGGGGTTTTGTCAAATAGATGGCTCACCTGTCAGTAAGGACAACAATGGATATGGCTTAACCTGTCAAAACAATTGACAAATGCACAAATTATATCTTTGTAATTTATGAATGAAAGAGTTATGAATATACAATAGTTCCATGACATAGTGGAGATTATTATTGTACATCAACACAATGCAGAGTGAACAAATACATTATGTTATATGTCGTATTATATTATATTTACATATTAAATACTATTATACAGTATTGTAATGTCTTAATGTCTCAACAGAGAGAGGGAGAGGAGTGGTTGTGTTGTGACAGAGCAGGCGTCCAAGAGATCCAGAACCACAGCTGGACTGAAGACACCCAGTCACACCAGCAGTAGTCTCGCGAGGCCAGACTGTTTCTACACCAGCAGTGGACACAGTAAGACCAGACACAATGTACATTAATGAACACAGTTAATAACTGAAATGTTTGAAATGACAGGAGACATTGTCAGACTAAATGTCCACAATGTGTCATCAGTATCCATGTTTAAATAATGATGCTAAACATCTTATCAACTCTGTATGAAAACCAGTGATCTGATATCTTCTCCGAAAATAGCAGATCTACAAGCTTACATATCAGCTTGTAGCTATTTTCTGTAAAAGTTTTCCCCAGAATACGGAAGCTGGGGTTTAAGTGGTTAAATTAATAATGTGCATACACAGCTGTGTGGATGTAAAGTTATACATTCAACTGAATGTTTAAAATGTCTTCATTGTCTTCTCATAGCAGGTGTCAGTCCACAGGAGGATTTAAAGGATTATAAGGTCGGTTTGAACCGTCTTGATCGTGTGACATACGTCACTGAAGTGCCCTCCCTCAGCAGCATCTTCACAGAGCTCCACATCTCAGTGGGCGAGAGTGAAGGGGTTAATACCCAACATGAGGTCTGGCAGCTTGAGAGAGCTTCAAAGAAGAAGATCCTCCATGACCAACCAATCAAATGCTCTGACATCTTTAAGTCCCTCCTCCTTGGCAGAGACAAACCCATCAGAAGAGTTCTGACCAAGGGCATTGCTGGCATTGGAAAAACATTCTCTGTGCATAAGTTCACTCTGGACTGGGCAAGGGGTTTGGAAAATCAAGATGTCATTCTCCTGGTTCCCTTCTCATTCCGGGAGCTGAACTTGGTCAGAAATGAGAAGCACAGTCTTCTCTCACTGATCCATCATTTCCACCCAGAATTAAAGAAGGTCACAGCAGAGCAGCTCGCTGTCTGGAAGGTTGGCCTCATCTTTGATGGTCTGGATGAAAGCCGGTTTCCGTTGAAATTCGAGAACATTCGCATTGGTTCTCGTGTCTTCCAGAAGAATGCCATTGTTTCTGATGTCACAGTGACATCATCAGTGGATTTGCTGTTGACAAACCTCATCGAGGGGAATCTGCTCCCTAACGCCCTCCTCTGGATAACTACCAGACCTGCAGCAGCCAATCAGATCCCTGCTGATCGTGTTGACCTGGTGACAGAAGTACGAGGCTTCACGGACCTCCAGAAGGAGCAGTTCTTCAAGAAGAGATTCAGTGATGAGAAGCTGGCCAGCAAAATCATCTCACACATGAAGACATCAAGGAGCCTCCACATCATGTGTCACATCCCAGTCTTCTGTTCCATCACCGCTACCGTTCTGGAGGACATGTTGAAGACAGACGAGAAAAAACAGCTGCCCAAGACCCAGACTGCGATGTACAGCCACTTCCTGTCGGTCCAGACAAAGAGGAAGTGGGAGAAGTATGAAGAAAGTCATGATGTGAATCAACAGCAGCTCATGGAGAAGGACAGGGAGGTTCTTCTGAAGCTGGGCAGGCTGGCGTTTGAACATCTGGAGAAAGGCAGTGTCATGTTCTACCAAGAAGACCTGGAAGAGTGTGGCCTTGATGTGAAAGAAGCCTCGCTGTACTCAGGAGTGTGCACAGAGATCTTCAAAGAAGAGACTGTTCAATCTGAGAGAAAGGTCTACAGCTTTGTTCATCTGAGCATCCAGGAGTTTATGGCTGCAGTCTACCTGTTCCACTGTTTCACACAGAAGAACATGAAGGTTCTGAAGGCATTCCTGAGAGGAGGAGGAGGAGGAGAGGAAGAAGAAGAAGAAGGAGGAGGAGGAGGAGGAGGAGGAGGAGGAGGAGGAGGAGAGGAAATGACCCTGGAAGATTTCCTGAAGAGAGTCATGGTAAAATCCCAGCAGAGTCAAAATGGCCACCTGGACCTCTTTGTCCGCTTCCTTCATGGCCTCTTACTGGAGTCCAACCAGAGTCTGTTAGGAGGCCTACTGAGTCAAACACAGAAGAGTCCAGAGACCATCCAGAGAGTCATCAACAACCTGAAGGAGATGACCACTGAAAATCACTCTCCTGAGAGAATGATCAACATCTTCCACTGTTTGATGGAGATGAACGACCACTCAGTACTTCAGGAGATCCAACAGTACCTGAAGTCAGGGGACAGATCAAAGACAAGACTGTCTCCATCCCAGTGTTCAGCTCTGGCCTTCATGCTGCAGATGTCAGAGGATGTTCTGGAGGAGTTGGACCTGGACAAATACAACACATCAGACGAGGGGCGACGGAGACTGATCCCTGCTGTGAGGAACAGCAGAAAGGCTCGGTTAGTAGTCATGTGAATAGAAAACGTAGTAGAACAGAATCAATGTACCTTCACACCACTACACTATAACTAGACATGATGGTTCATTTTGGTCACATATCTGACCCAGACACATCACAAAGTACACAAACATCATATAAAACATCTATCAATTCACAGAACCATAACAAGAGACAATAATAGTTATCAAATTAACACACACACACACACACACACACACACACACACACACACACACACACACACACACACACACACACACCCCCACACACACACACACACACACACACACACACACACACACACACACACACACACACACACACACACACACACACACACACACACACACACAATATCTTATTTATTCAACTAAATCTACAGTTGATTTAGTCAACTAAAATGTATTGTTGGTGCCTTGATGGTGTTGTAATGAAAATAGCAGATTTACAAGCTCACATGTTGTGCTGCTATTTTCATGACGTCATGTCATTTAGTTTCAGTGCAACCAAACATGAAATGACTTTTAGTATTTTAGTTCTACTGGATCTCTTCTCCACTATAGTCCCTCCCTAACATTTTAGTCTAGCTTGTATTTGTTGACAAAATTGTCAATATAATTATTTAGTCTTTTACTCATCAGTCTTCATGTAGTTCTTATTTAGTTTTTGACAGTGAAAAGTAGTCAACACAAGTTTTTTGTCAGTTTTAGTCAACACAATCATGCACGTACGTGTGTGTGTGTGTGTGTGTGTGTGTGTGTGTGTGTGTGTGTGTGTGTGTGTGTGTGTGTGTGTGTGTGTGTGTGTGCGTGCGTGCGTGCGTGCGTGCGTGCGTGCGTGCGTGCGTGCGTGCGTGCGTCTGTCTGTCTGATTGACAGTGAACTTGTTCTGATTGATCATCTCTGATTTTACATTTAATCTGTCATTACAGAATTGTTGGCTTTGGCCCGGACCTTGAGAAGGAAGACATGGAAGTTGTGTCTTCAGCTCTCAGTTCTAATCCATCCCATCTGAGACACCTGGACTTAAGTTACAACCACCTGAACCGGGATCTACTGGATATACTCTGTGCTGCACTGAAAAGTCCTCATTGTAGACTGGAGACTCTACAGTGAGATTAATTTACAATCATTATTTCCATCAGTGATTTATCATGTGATTGTAATATGAATACTTTGTTTATTTGAAGATTATGAATAAGGTTATTGATATCATAGTAACACACATGAGTAGGTACAGTAACTACAGTATGTACATGTTATAATTGAGATAATTTCACAAAAACCCTCTTCCATTATTTCTTCCATTATGTTTTTTATTTTTTTGTAATGTTGAACCTTTGACACTTTTCCATTCAGACCAGACCAGTAAAGTCTGTCTGTCTGTCTGTCTGTCTGTCTGTCTGTCTGTCTGTCTGTCTAACCCTCTTCCATTTTTTTTTTTTTTAATGTTCAGCCTTGGACACGTTAACCCACATTTCCATCCAGACCAGGTCCTTTAATAGGTGGCTGTAAGCAGGTTCTCTATCCAGGAATAATGTATTTTATAGCAGACAATCAAACATTGTGTGTTTTATTTCTCATTTAGACTGACGAACTGCTGGTTGTCAGAGAGGAGCTGTGAAGTTCTGGCCTCAGCTCTCAGATGTAATCCTTCTCATTTGAGAGAATTAATTTATAGAAGTCCTTTTGCTGCTCAAGCAGCTCACGCACCTGAGTCATGGAGACAGCATCCTCAGGATTCTCAGTGGTTTTTTTCGGTGGCATGACAGTAGTTAGATCCTCCAGGTAGCAAACTTAGCCAGCTCCTTTGTTTGTAGTAGGAGCTGGGTCTCTGGGTGTAGGCTGCCTCAGCACAGCAGAGTGTAGGCTGCCTCAGCACAACAGTGTGTGTGTGTGTGTGTGTGTGCGTGCGTGCGTGCGTGCGTGCGTGCGTGCGTCTGTCTGTCTGTCTGATTGACAGTGAACTTGTTCTGATTGATCATCTCTGATTTTACATTTAATCTGTAATTACAGACTTGTTGGCTTTGGTCGTTCCCTCAAGAAGGAACACATGGAAGTTGTGTCTTCAGCTCTCAGTTCTAATCCATCCCATCTGAGACACCTGGACTTAAGTTACAACCACCTGAACCTGGATCTACTGGATCTACTCTGTGCTGCACTGAAAAGTCCTCATTGTAGACTGGAGACTCTACGGTGAGATTAATTTACAATCATTATTTCCATCAGTGATTTATCATGTGATTGTAATATGAATACTTTGTTTATTTGAAGATTATGAATAAGGTTATTGATATCATAGTAACACACATGAGTAGGTACAGTAACTACAGTATGTACATGTTATAATTGAGATAATTAATGTTCAGCCTTTGACACGTTAACCCACATTTCCATCCAGACCAGGTCCTTTAATAGGTGGCTGTAAGCAGTTCTCTATCCAGGAATAATGTATTTTATAGCAGACAATCAAACATTGTGTGTTTTATTTCTCATTTAGACTGACGAACTGCTGGTTGTCAGAGAGGAGCTGTGAAGTTCTGGCCTCAGCTCTCAGATGTAATCCTTCTCATTTGAGAGAATTAGACTTGAACTTCAACGTGTTGCCAGTGTCTGGACTGAAGAACTTCTCTGGACTGGAGTCTCTGGAGTGAGTAGACTTGGACTGTGTCCATGTTGGTTAGTGCAGTGATTCCCTTGTTTCATGTTCCAATGGCATAATGTCTATTGTGCTAGTCTGCCCCAACAATCCCCTCCTCCCACCCCATTTATACAGTCATACACCTGCTGAAGATTCATGTTTATGTATAGAATCTGTTGCATTAAATTAACCAGGTGAAATTTGCGGGACTTGATTTCATAAACCCCAAATTTATAAAGTCATCACCTCACCTGTTCGTTCACGTTCACTCACAGAAGCAAAAAAAACAAAGAAATGTGTGTGTGTGTGTGTGTGTGTGTGTGTGTGTGTGTGTGTGTGTGTGTGTGTGTGTGTGTGTGTGTGTGTGTGTGTGTGTGTGCGCGCGCGTGCGCTTGCTGCACAGACTTAATCTAGTCTAAATGATCAACTCCGTCAAAATTCACCTTTTGAAATCAAAACACATATTTTTCAAGTTCCTGCATTTTTACAGATATGACATACATATGTACGCACCCACACCATCATTCATTCAATGTCCATACATTTCTTTTGTACAGAAATGTATTAAATGTAAGAAATGTATTTACTAATAAATTAAAATAACTCATCTACTTATTTAAGATTATCAGCCTATGGTGATTGGCTTGGCATTTTGATGCCCCTTCAGGAACGTGCTGCCCTAGGCACTGTGTGTGTGGTCTGCTTGTGCTCAGCATATGAACTGAATTCATGTTTGGTGGGACACCTTTTAAACATTTGGCTTGTTGGGAGGTGTTAAGTGACTTGTGGTCTCAAGTCAAGTCAAGTCATGAGTCATTGGTGAGTCAAGTTTTTTATTTGATCAAGCGACTCTGAAGTCAAAACTGGAGTCCAAGTAGAGTCTCAAGTCCACTCCTCTGACAGTGAGTTTGTCTGTCCAAGATAATGCTAGCAGAAACACTGTAGTGTCAGGTAGTGGAGACGTTGTGTTAGACAGTCACACATTGATGCATTGTTGTTCTACTTCCTACAGAGTGAAACATGGAGGAGAACTCTGGAATTCTAATCCTGATCCTCAACTCCTTAGAAGATGTGAGTATCTGTCTGTCTGTCTGTCTGTCTGTCTGTCTGTCTGTCTGTCTGTCTGTCTGTCTGTCTGTCTGTCTGTCTTCTGCAATGTTCAACCCCCATGTAAAAAAACTCTCCTTCTGCCACACATTCTGTTAATGTCCCCAAAACACACTGGCCTTCATTTATCAACGTAGTGCACATCATATTTTTGGCGTTCGCCATTTTAGGCAAATTGTCGGGCATTTATCATCGCATGGTGACTTTGACGTTGGCGTAGGGTAGGATCAGATCTCACGTAAAGTTCTGAGGTGGTGTAGGATTCATCTTACACCACTTTGTTCCATTGTAGACATGCGGAGCAGCATTGTCTAACTATCTGACACATGTATCCACTCCAAAATGTATATCTAACACAGTAATAAACTAGAAGCAGTGCTCTTCCGAGCACAGGTCTCCACCAGGCCAGGCGTCCTGGTGGTGTTATAATAGGCCAATGTAAAAAGGGTGGCATGTGTTATTCGCCAATCTTAGACCTTTCATGGCAGTCGGACGCTCAGGGCCGGCGCGTATATAGAGGCGAACTAGGCAGCTGCCTAGAGCGGCACTTTATAAAGGCGGCGAAAATGCGTCGGGGGAAAAAAAAGAGAGAGAGAGAGAGAGAGAGAGAGAGAGAGAGAGAGAGAGAGAGAGGGCGAGCGAGGGACGAGCGAGGGCGAGCGAGGGACGAGCGAGGGAAGAAAGACAAAAAAAAAAGAAAAACGGGCAGCGGCAGTGTTGGCCAACCTGCGTGCAGCTAATAAATGTGCCAATCACTGCATCTGAAGCCGCCTCGGGGGAGGGAGAGGCGCCCACGTAATGGCCAAGCAGCAGCCCTGCCCTGGTAAACACACACCCACCCGCCAAGTCTGAACTGAAGTAAACAGGAAGAAGCACTGACAGGTAGTAATAGCGAATGAATATAAATAGCAAACATGTCAAAAAGACTAACTATACAGATAATCAGGCTGTGAATCCACGGTGTCCACCGTCATGTTCTGCTCAAGAAACTGTTGACAATGACAGCAGCGCTGGAGAGAATACACTACCAGGCAGGACCAGAGAAGGGCACACAGTTAGAGGAATTAATTTACCCAAAACCAGAGCCCTAGAATGATTATACTGCTCTGCCCAAAACCAAGTGCAGCCGCCGCAACCCGCAAGGATGATTATACAAGAGGATTTTCAGAGGCTCATTTTACAGTAATGCCTGTCGTGTTCATTTCTGAAAGGTAAGCCTGGCTGGCAGCTGCCCATTATTATTTGTTTTATTTGCTGCTGTGGTTGATCAACTTGGTGACTGCTGCTGACTGCACACAGTTTGTGTGTCATGTGCTTGTGTGGTTATATGCACAACGCGGCTGTGCTGAGTGCTGACTTAACCTTTGTGTGTTTAATGGAGAGAGATTGGACTTTTCTTATTTCATTTGAGGAGTTGGTTAATAGGCTATTCGTTTTTGTTAATGATTACAACACTTAGCAAACCTATTGGTTATGGACACTTTACTTTGTGAAGCGCCCTATGTTAAATGTCCCATGTTAACGTTTCGATTAGAAAACCCACCGGCGATGCGGGCCGATTCGCGGGGGGGGGGGGGGGGGGGGTTGATTCGCGGGGGGCGGCTCCGACGGTGCTTGCCTACAGCGGCGTTTCTGTCTCCTCCGGCGCTGCGGACGCTGCATGGATGATATGAGGCATTGTGTTCCAAAAATGTATAGCGCCACCAGTCTACCTGCTGGTGGCGCTATAACAGGCCAATGTGAAAAAGGTAGCACCGTTCCTTGACCTAGTGGGAATATGTGTGGCAAATGTCACGCTAATCGCAAGCTGCGTTGATGATTTGAGGCATTTTGTTCAAAAACTGAGCAATTCTGTAAACTTTGGAAGCCAATATTAGCCAATCAGGATGGAATATGAAATATCAGACGGATCGGACTTGATCACATGACTATCGAGATACTGTGTACTGATTTGCATGATTTTTGGATAGAATCTCAAGGAATAATAGGAAAAATTGTGTTTTACATAAGTCGGCCTCCTGGTGGCGCTATAAAAGGCAGATATGAAAAATGCAGGGCAAAGGTTTTTCATTGGCCTCTAGGGAGTGCGCTTACAAGGTTTGACACTGATCGGTGGAGTTATAGGTAAAACCACAAATCGGCCTGTTATAGCGCCACCATGAGGCTGATTTAAAAAAAATTGAAGTGGTATCTCCTCCTCGGCCTAGAGAGCATCGCAGCGGAAGTGGATGCCTGGGGTCACTTAATATTCCCCATTCATTTTCGCCATAGACTTTTACAAAAATATTTATAACAATTATGTTAAGCCTCGAACCAAGCCATCCAGGATGGAGGTGAATCATGATCATACAACCTTTGATCCTATGTGAAAACATATTTTAATATTACATTATTTGATATACTACATTTAATAACTACCCTTTGTTTAGCGATTTTCAAAATATTCTTTTCATAGAAAAAAAGGTTATATGGTCATGATTCACCTCCATCCTGGATGGCTTGGTTCGAGGCTTAACATAATTGTTATAAATGCTTTTGTAAAAGTCTATGGCGAAAATGAATGGGGAATATTAAGTGACCCCAGGAATCCACTTCCGCTGCGATGCTCTAGTGGGAATGTGTGTGCGATTTCATGATAATTGCACTTTGTGTTTGTGATTTGAGGCATTTTGTTCAAAACGGCTCAAACCTACAAACTTTGGAAGCCAATCTTAGCCAATCAGGATGGAATATGCAAAATCCAACAGACATGACTGTCGAGATACTGCCTACCGATTTGTATTCTTTTTGGACAAAATCTGTAAGAGTAGTGTGCAGAAATGTGTTTTGCAAACATCAGCCTCATGGTGGCGCTAGAACAGGCCCATTTGAAAAATGTGGGTCTGAATTGGCATCCAGGGAGTGTGTGTGCTCATTTTGGGAGCGACCGGGCCAACGGCGACTGAGATCAGGTGGTAACAAACTGGAGGATACACACACGGAGGGACGGACGCACGGACGGACGGAGACGAAAACATACTCTCCCCCATGCCTTCGGCTGGTGGAGACAATAATCCCTGTGGAAATATTTTATAAAAGCGTACATCATGGACATGTGCGCCGATTTTATTTCCAAGTTACAATGACAAGCAGTGTAGTATTGAAATAAAGCGGTTCTCGGCGATGAAAGTGTTTTTGAAAGTAGATTCCAAGATAAAGCCGTTTCTTTGCAGCAGCAATGAATAGGAGCCTATGGAGATTACACGCTTCCTGATGATAAAACCCAAAGTTCCAAACCTGCGCTGTGGGGATTGGGGAACACATGCTTGATTTATTTTAGTGTAAGAACTCAAAGCACACTGTGCACATCACCGATATTGGGTTAAATTAATATCCCAACATAATTCCATTCATGACGATGTG
Source organism: Nannobrachium achirus (assembly GCF_963921795.1). NCBI lineage: Eukaryota > Metazoa > Chordata > Actinopteri > Myctophiformes > Myctophidae > Nannobrachium > Nannobrachium achirus. Next base: position 63,923,215 of record NC_137817.1, on the reverse strand, counting down.
ACTGCTGGTTTGATGTCATGCAGGGGACCTCTTACAGTTTGGGGACAAAATAGTACACAAAGGCAGTAAGGCGAGGCGTGCAGGGTAAACTCATGGGTAAACTCTTTTCTATTGGCTCTCCTTACGTTGCCAGGTCGTATTCCGCTTGTTCTTGTCGTGAAATCGGGGCGTTTCGAAAATATTTAAAGACAAGGACACCCCCCCCCCCCCCCCATCTGTCCACTCCTATCATAGTCTAGGTACTGTATTCAAGTACTGTCTAAGTACAATTTTGAGGTACTTTTACTTTACTTGAGTATTTCCATTACTTCTTCTCTACAACATTTCTGAGAACATATTGTACTTTTTACTCAACTACAATTATTTGACAGCGTCAGTTGATAGTTACTTTATTAATAGACCTACAAAACACACAGGACCACTTAAAGCCTTTAATTTGGCAAACAAATATCAGATTTGCAAGCTCACAACGCGTTGCATCTTGGTATGTTGTGAGCTTGGAGATCTGCTATTTTGTTGAGTATATTTTGATTCCATGACTTGTAATTACATGTTGAATACAGGCATTGTGGTATTTTACTACTTTTACTTAATACGTAAAACATTTGAATATTTCTAGTTACTGTCTGTCTGTCTGTCTCTCTCTGCGCCTGTCTCTCTGCCTGTGTCTATCTCACTGTGTGTGTGTGTGTGTGTGCGCGTGCGTGTGTGCGTTTGTGCGTACGTACGTGTTTCTCTCTCTCTTTCTCTCTCTCTCTCTCTCTGTCTCTCTCTGTCTCTCTAGACTCCCATCGTCTCACACTGGATCCAAACACAGCGAACAGAAAACTCTGTCTCTCTGAGAACAACAGGAAGGTGACTCTGCCAAAGGGGGCGGAGCTTCAGTCATACCCTGATCATCCTAACAGATTTGATGATAAGTGTGATCAGGTTCTGTGTACAGAGGGTCTGACTGGACGCTGTTACTGGGAGGTAGAGACGAGTGGATGGGTTGGGATAGGAGTGTCTTACAGAGGAATCAGCAGGAGAGGAGAGGGTACTCTGCTTGGAGGGAATGATCTGTCCTGGAGTCTGGTCTGTTGGGATGGCTCTTACAGTGTCTATCACAATAGTAGGCAGACTCACCTCCCTGTTGATTGCTCTCACTCCAACAGAGTAGCAGTGTATGTAGACCATGCTGCTGGGACTCTGTCCTTCTATGACGTGTCCTCTGACTCACTGAGACACCTTTATACCTTCCAGTCCACATTCACTGAACCACTCTACCTTGGGTTTACGCTTACTGACTCCTCCTCAGTGTGTCTTTGTGAGGACAGATAATGTCGCTGATGTGTTTATATGTACAGTATAAGGTACAGTCAGGGTTCTGTACTGTATATATTTATGTATATAGTTTATGTTTCTATGTATTCAGTACACTCAGGGTTGTGTTTAAATGGAGCTTATTGTTGAACAAAAACTAATTTCACCCTCTGTTTTACACCTGTAAACCTGGGATGATTCTGATTCTATCTGTAAAAACATTCAATAAAAACCACTTCATCTCTATATATTAATCATACCACACATTGTGAAAATAGAGTGGTGGAAAACTAATCACTTTTTTACTTGAGTAAAAGTATCAATACTACAATGTAGAAATACTCTGTTACAAGTTAAAGTCTGCAATTATAAATGTACTTGAGTAAAAGTACCAAAATATTGGCATGAAAATGTAGCCCACTTAAAGTATGAAAATGTTAAAGTACTCATTATACAGAATGTCCTGTTTCACAAGTTTTCAAATTAACAAAATGTTTAAAAAATCTTTTGAAAATAGCTGATCTACAAGCTCACAATGTGTCGCATCGAGACACACTGTGAGCTTGTAGATCAGTTATTTTCAAATGTCTGAAATGTACATAGGGCTGAAGTGGTTGATAGTTTTGTAATAATGTTGTCTAAAGTTGACTGTACATATATTATATTATATTATATTATACTATACTATACTATACTATACTATACTATATTATATTATATTATATTCCCAATGCTCTGTTAGCATTTCTGAAACAATAACAACAGTAAATAAATGTATATTGATGATGTACAGTAAGTGTCCTTGTATTTATTTCTATGGAGTTTGGGTGAGTTTGTCAAGGTGCTCTGAGGTACAGACTATCTGATGTACTGTGAACAGCACCATGCTTAGAAAGCTTTATTATTATTATTATTATTATTATTATTATTTTATTATTATTATTACCCTACAGTACAAGCAATGTGTGACTGTGTTCACATGAATGTGATTGGAAGGTGAAATTGATGATGATTTGATAATCAATCATTTCCATTTGAACCTGATGTTAGAGCTGAACACCAACATGCTGAACATACTCTTCTACAAGCTCACACTGACGCGTTGTGAGCTTGTAGATCTGCTATTTTCAGCATTCAACAAAATCAGGCATTACAACACCATCAACGCTGGCCAAAATACATTTTAGTCGACAAAATCAACTGTAGATTCAGTTGAATAAAACCTTGTGATATTTAGTCCACTAAAACTATACTGAAACTATCACAGATGACGAGATGAGTAAAACTAAATGGAATTTTATTCAAAAGACATTCGACTAAAACTACATCCAAATCACAGACCTGTAAGGATCCATTTGGTTCCTAACAATCATTTAGCTGGTGACCCCCTGGAACCCCCTCAAGGACCCCTGGTGGAGTGGTGGTCCCCGGACCAGTGCCACACTGGCTCTATAGCACAGTGGTTCTCAACCTTTAACTGGGACCCCCCCCCCCCCCCCCACACCTTAGGAGAACTAATTGAGGCATAACATTTTGTAGAACACTAGAGGTTCCCGGGCCTTCGGCCCGCTCACATCTAGAGTCCACGCCCGCTAAAAAAAGCGCACGTTTCCGGTTGGACATATTTGACCGCCGGACGCACTGGAGAGAAGTGACTGGCTGTTTCTCGATCGCAGGCTTGGTAACTGGGTCCTTGGGTCCTTGGTAGTTCAGACTTGCAAGTTCGCCTTGGGAGTAAGAACTTCCGAGGACGGGAGGACGCACTTCGCTGATTCTGGGATTGGAACAGTACTTACTGCAGCGTACTTGGTGACGTCACCACCTCAGCTTGTCCTCTGTGTGGATATGCCCAGAGCAGATCTACAAACTAACAACTCGTCTTAATGCAAAGCATTGTTAGTTTGTAGATCAGGGTTCTTTGTAGTATAAAATAGGCATAGGCACATGCACTTTACAATATAAAAATATTATACAAACACCACTGTTTACAATGTACAATATAGGCATTTAGCAGGTGCTCTTAATCCAGAGCTATTCAAATAAGTGAGGACATAAAACCACAACATAGCCTATTCTCTTTTATATAAATGTTAAAACGTTTTTGTTAATATGCTTATAATGTAGGGTTAGGCCTATCAGCCAGGAAAATAAATACACGACTTGGCATGTATTATGATAGGCGTCTGGCTACTGCCCGATTGTGTAATTTATGAGAGCCTTAGTAGGCTACAGACCCTAATGCATTGCCACCAGAACAATATAGCAATGCGTTGTTTTCTTTTTTCATGATTTGCGCACCAAACTTTGGAAAGTAGCCTATATGGCATGCCTTTATGTTACATAGGCCTACTGTAAACACATCGACACTGTAGCCTGCAGTGCAGGTTATTATCACTGCATGGCCACTCACAGCCACAATTCTAAGGGGATTCTTTTATGAACTCATCTTTGTTTTACATTGGATAGCAATTCCTGTGGCATTATTTATAATGTGTCATTATTTTTATGTAAAACGAAATGAGACAGTAGCCTATACTGTCAGGCTTACTTTACATACTTCAGACCATTTATAAAATATTCCATTTAACATTTTGACAAAAGCATTTTTTACATTGCGGTGCCACTGCCATTTCATGCCCACCTATGGTGTAGGCTATTATTATTCCATTATCGCATCCTGCATCCGTTGTCATACCTCTGTTGGAGCCAGGAGGAGGTGAGAAGAGAAGCTTGCTGCCTGCATCTTTGAAGGTCTGGGAGCTCGTTTGGAATAATGTTGATCATTGTAGGTTTAGGGTGGCTATTAGTAATAATGTATTTCCCCCACTGTGTACAAAGTAGGCCTATATAATAGAATATAAAACTAAACAAAATAAACATTCAATATTTAGCAGAGACTAATGGTATTATTTGAAAACATCACTGTGTCTACAATTTAATTCTGCACATCAAAACAAGTTAAAACTTACGTTCACACATAAAGTGGCCTATAAGACAAAATCGCACACAAACCAGGCATAGATGATCTCAATTTTTATTCTCAAAATATAAACAGAATGAAATTGATGGATAGAAAGAAAGAGGAGAGGAATGAAATGCATGAATGATGTACTGTACTGTATATGACATGAAGTAAACAATTGCTGATAACCTCTTTAATGTGTAGGCCTATTTATTAACACAATACTGCATAATGTTATTCTATTTACCTGATTATGGATGGAGCCAACTGTCACACACCTTGCAGACGTATTAAGCTAAATAATGAGTTCATGAATCCATTATCAAAACATCTTTGGACTGCTTCAGTCTACTGTACTTGTATGTCACACATGTCACAATGGACCATTCGTATACTGTAGCCTACTTAGCATGCATGACACACAATGGACCATTCATATGCATATTCCATTCATACATATAGCGCATTGACACACATTGTTGACAGCTTTTGTCAAGAGGTGTGAAAACTATTAATGCAACTTTAGTCCTATAAACAGTGGCCCTACACACTCACACACCCCTAATACTAAATTTGAATAAACACATGCATATTTCTCTGGACGAATTCCTCTTGCTTGGAATTGCTTGGAACAGTGTAGTCCTGATGGCCGGTCATCTGCAGTCAGGTTAGCGGCGGCTGGCGGCGACTCAAGCGTCCACACGTTCGGTGCACCGGTTTGAAGTTAATTTACAACATTCAAGCCTAAAATAAATCATAAAACGACACTCCGTGGCAAAACGAAAAAAATATTCGGACTGTAGGCTACTGCGGCCCGTCTGTGTCAGCCATACTGGTTTGTTTTTTGCTGGCTCTCTTGTGGGCGGTCCTATCCGGGTCGTGTTGCATTCTGGGCCATTTGCTGTGGAAAGTCTACAGAAGTCAGCTCCGATGCATCCTCTGTAAAGTGGGAGGATCAAGTTCACATCCGGGAATTTGGTCTCTACTTGGTCAAATGCAGACTTGAGATTGGAAGGGTACTTGGGCAGCAAGTTATGACGTATCACAAGTTCACGAGGACTCAAGTCTAGACAAGAATCCACATCGATAAACAGCCTTTGTCTACCTCGGAGGTGTTGTTGAAGGGCGTCTGGCTGATACGCAAGCTTGTCCAAGTTCCGGTCCCCGCCGAGCCCCCTGTGATTGGCTGAACCGGAGGTAGGGAGCGCTCCATTGTAGTCACTTGGACCGCGCAGAGGAGGTGAATAGAATGCGTTAGGAGGTTATCGTGGCGTTTATCGTGGGCTTGCCCAGGCCTTAAGGCCTGGGCATAAATATAACGATTGCATTCACCACGGCTTCGTAACGCGAAGGCCAGCAGGACCAAGGTCCGCTGGCCTTCGCGCCGCTTGCAATGTCGTGGACAATAACTGAGCGTCGTGGACAATAACTGTGACATCTAACCATAAAACGAGCGCTCCCTTCATAGACAAGCTTGCGTATCAGCCAGACGCTGTTGAAGGTGCAGCAGAGTAGACTAGCAATAATTTATCAAGACATTACCTTGCTGTACTCGATAAAATGTTAAGCAGATTCAGAGCCCAGCTGGTGACACCGTGCTTCAAATATAAACTATCCAAATGGACGGAAGAGGAACTGTTTGTACTTTTTAAAAGAAAGGCGATGGCCTCCAAAACTCTGTCATCATTGTCAGAGGAGGGACAGATCGACCATGGACACAGACTGTTTGAAACAATTCTGAAGCCCGAATTGAAGTTACAGAGAACAGGTAGGCTATGTGATGTTTGTTTTGTAGGTCCATTAAGTCCTGTTCCAACAGGAGAGAGAATGAACAGTATAGGGAGTATTAGTATTATTAGCATAGGCGATTTTAGCCTGGACAAGATTTAGTCATTACTACACTATGTAAATAATAATAGCAGTCAGAGAATCCTTTATACCAGAGAGTTGCATATTAAATGAACTCATTAAATGAGTCCAGCATACAGTAGGTTACAGGCCATGTAGCAGTTGTATAGCCCTGTGTAAATAGCAGGTGGGCTACAGAACAACACATTGAAAACACTATTGCCATACTGGTAAAAGTAGATTTTATACAGTGCAAAAACATCATCCTATAAACATATGATTAAACACTGAATAAAGACGGTAGCCTACCATAAGACAACAAAACAATTAAACTAGGAGACAGTTGCAAAGTAAGCAAAACAACAGCTTGCTTATCTGGATAGACAGTTCTTATTATTGTAATTTGATCAATTTTCAGGGTTCCCATTATCTACTTGGCTATATATTTTGTTATATTTCTCTTGAATATTTCACATAAAAACCTGAGCTGAGCCTTAGATATGTCCTATCCAAACACGGTTATCAGACTGAACTCCATAAATGCTCTGCACTGCGTGTGTAGGCCTATAGGCCTGTACTCAGCTAACTCATTCCTCAGATATTGTCCTCTATAGTTTCATATCCATTTGAAAGTAGAAAACCCGTGTTTAGTCAAATATCTCCACCAGCTTCACTCTCTGGAGTGGAGATCAAAACTTGTTATGGAAGCACAAATGTATGGGGAACACAATTTGCAGGTGGTGTGATCAATTACCCCACACCAATTGCAATGCACCAGTCAATTGTTTGCCCCTAGCCGCAATTTGCAACTCTAGATTTATTTTTAATGTGTTGAATCTAGAGTTCAATCTAGCAACATCTACCATTGACAGCTAGCTCATACATTCAAACAGAAAATTCCTATCTGAATGGATTAAACAATGTTAAACTCACCAACATTGTAGCGGTATGGAAAGCTTGAATTATCCTCTATCTGCAAAGTGTTTGTTTCATAACAATCCTTTCTGTCAATATATTCTGTGCAGGTGATTATTTTTCTGTGTGGTTGGAGTTTGGAAGCGCTTGTTTTCAATAACACAACGTCCTGCTGCCTCCTGCATTATTATGTGTAATTGGAACCGATGTGAAACGGCACATGCTGATTCCGTCCGTCCGAACGTGTACACTTTTTTTACGGTCTATGGGTTTGTCGCTCTGACATCACTGTAATGTTAGGGGAACCACTCTAACAGAATGGGTTTTCTACTCAGACATCACGCTCTGGCTTCACTGTGATGTCACACTAACAGAATACCTTTTATGCCCATATATGAAGTTCCCCGATGTCATCAATATTAAGCCCATATCTAACAGGACTTCATATAGGAATGCCCATATATGGAGGCCACATCGGCCACATACCACTAACAGAATCCATATTATGGCCAAGACAGATGGCCAAGACAGCCCATATCTGTGTGGCTGGTTCTACAGACAGGGATCTCCATGTATGGGCATAAAAGTGTATGACATCATAAGACTTTCGCATAACGAACTAGAAGCAGTGCTCTTCCGAGCACAGGTCTCCACCAGGCCACACAAATTGCCCTGTTATAGTGCCACCATGAGGCTGATTTGAGAAATTTGAAGTGGCATTTCTTCCTCTACCTAGTGGGAACGTGCACGCTCAATTTCACCAAGATTGCACGCTGTGTTCATGATTTGAGGCATTTTGTTCCAAACGGAGCAATCCTGCAAACTCTGGAAGCCAATTGTAGCCAATCAGGATGGAATATGGAAATTCGGACGTATCCATGATGATCACATGACTGTAGAGATACTGTCTACCGATTTGTAGGATTTTTGGACAAAATCTGTAGGAGTAGTGTACAGAAATGTGTTTTGCAAACATCGGCCTCATGGTGGCGCTAGAACAGGGCCATTTGAAAAATGTGGGGCAGAGGTTCTGAATTGGCATCCAGGGAGTGTGTGTGCTCAGTTTAGCAGCGATGGGGCCAACGGTGCCGGAGATTAGCTGTACACAAACTCGGAGGACGGACGGACGGACGCACAGACGGACAGGGGCGAAAACATACTCTCCCCCTGCCTTCGGCTGGTGGAGACAATAACTGAGTAAGAATGTTTGGGCTCTCACAGCATATCTCCATATACAGTGCATGGATCTCCATATATGGGTACCAGGGGTCTCTATGGGCCCCCTGAACAGTCACAATTAAACCCATGGATTACAAGTGTGCAAATGGAGATGATGTGCTTGGACCTTGGAAGCCAAAAGGATGTCGTGGAAAATTAATGCTTTCTCATTTTCTTTGGATGTATATAAACTAACATTGTTACAAAGGCTTAGATAGAGACAACAATTACGCACAGGGAAAAAGAGGCCTTGCCTATGAAATTAATATGGACCCCATGCCTTGGGGTGTGTTTTTTTTTTTTGTCACAGTACATTTGCACATAGGCTACGTGAAATTTGTCCTCTGCATTTTACCCATAGGTGCTGTCACGCGAAGATTTTCGGATGTCCTTGTGTGTGTGTGTGTGTGTGTGTGTGTGTGTGTGTGTGTGTGTGTGTGTGTGTGTGTGTGTGTGTGTGTGTGTGTGTGTGTGTGTGTGTGTGTGTGTGTGTGTGTGTGTGTGTGTGTGTTGCTATGCATCCCATGTCTATAATGCATTAAATCAGCTAATAACCATGTTATGATAATAGTTATAAGAACTACAATACACATAACCCTCTATAAGACCAATTTCTCAACCAATTGCTCATGGACACGCTCTTAAAACATAACTGGAATATTACACTAGAGAGCAGAGCATTTTTCTTTCCTTTGAATTTCTTAATCCAGCTTGATACACTGTTTTGTTACTTATGTATGAGTGAGCAGACACACCTTATTACATGGACACAATTCATAATAATGATAACTGAGGCAATCTGGTATCACTTCTCCTTCTTGAGATTCTAGCCCTTTTTGTCCTCCTACTTACCAGCAGTGGTGGCAAAAGTACTCACTTATTACTTAAAGGGGAAGACCACCCATTTTCAATATTGAACTATGTCATTAATATACCCGATCGATTTTCGGGTTTGTATGGTTAAGTACAACTTGATGACATCACACCATTGTACAGTACTTTACAATACAAACCTCAAAATCAATCTTCCAGTTCTACGCAACACAGAAGGGGGGAACTTTTTTTCTATTTCCACACAACTCCTCTAAGTTATATTAATGACATAGTTCAAAATTGAAAATGGGTGGTCTTCCCCTTTAAGTAAAAGAATCAATACTTCAATATAGAAATACTCTGTTAGGCTGCACCCACACCAAAGTACCTATGAGAGTGGAATCCCCATTCCGCCAATGCATTTCAATGAGAATGGAGCCGTTTCATGCCTGCAGAGGATTTCTGGATTTCTCTCTCATTGAAACGCATTGGCGGAATGGGGAATTCACTCTCATACTGTAGGGACATTGTTGTGGGTGCAGCCTTACAAATAAATGCCCGGAATTCAAATAGCCTATGTATAAAATAGGATTAGGTGGTTAATGTATGTTTTATAATAATATTATAATTGATATCTGTAAAGTAACTAATAACTAAAGTGTTCAAATAAATGTAGTTGAGTAAAAGTACTGATAAATGGAAATACAGTAAAAGTACTTACACCACTGCTTCCCAGTAACAACTTCTGTCAGCTACAACTGCGTCATTGAGTGACCTGTTTCTCAACTTGTGGTCCATGGAACACTAGTGGACCATGACATGATTAACGGGTGGTCTCTTCTTGGCTATAGTGGAGTCTCATATCACATCATGTCAAGGCCAACGCAGGGCTGTGTCCCTGCTGCAGTGTTCATTTTGTCAGCAAATTTTGATTTAGTCTTTGGGCCCTATTAAGATCGTGGTATTTAACGCATGTGTTAAGGAGATTCCAAAAATCGAATAACGATTTGGAGGCCCGAATAATTATTATTCACGGGCGAGTTTGGCTAATTTAATCAAACGAATCAGCGTGGCGCCTGTCATCCCCTTTAAGAGCCGTAAGAACTGGCATAAATGACAACAACACCCAAAAGCTGTGCATGAAGGCAAGGCACGCCGACGTATCATCTTTGGCACAGACAAATGGACGGACAGCAATGTAATTCTCCTTCGCACACGAAAGTGTCGCCATGGCGTGGTGTAAGTGTAGGGCCACAGGCTTTATATCAATGTATTCTATCCATCCATGTAGCCTGAGGCCATGAGGTTGAACTGGTTGATCTCGAACATCTCCTTCATCTTCTCCTGGTCCTCCGGGGGAATAACCACCGGCTTGCCTCCCTCCCCGGGGAGGCCTGGGGGCCCTCGCAGTTCTCCCTCCTTGTTGATGTACAGCATGACAAACGTGATGTCCAGCATCGCCCACAATGCGTTGGCGACTAGCACCGTCTTAAAGTAGGAAAGTCTCCGCGTCTGCAACATGAGCTCAGGGATGTGCTGGTGTTGGACAAATGATATGAGAATGATGAGGCTTGAAAAAGGCATTACTGGAGGAGCGATGTCTATGGTCAAGATGTTGAAATGCTGTTGTGAATATTAGGCTCTGAAGAAATTGCGCTAAGCAGCGGGGATGAGAAGACCTCAGCTTTCAGCGACACAATTTCTGCTTGCACCCCATCTAAAGATGAGTTTGGAACATGTGGAAGATTGCCTGTCTATGGGTCTGTCTGTGGCGGGTGTGCAGATATGCTAAACATGCCCGACATCGGCACAAATGGGCAAATGTGCACAAATCGACATTGTTCGGCATCAGCTTCTGTTGTGTGAGACATCTGACGTCTGACCAGTTTGCGTTAGTTTCTTTTAAAACTTTTCATGTCATGTACCTACCCCCTAAGACACTGTACATCCTGCTCAGTACCCCAGCAGCACCACAGGGAAGAATATAAAGTATTTTGTTCTCACTTGCATCCTCCATTCCAACGTGGCACAAGAAATAAGGTTCAAAAATCAAAAACTAAAATTCAAACAATTAAACAACTAGAAATACAAAGATCTACCCTTTGGCTAAGGGCCCTGCCTTTGTACTGTCGAGGAGAACTTGTATTATGTTCAGCAACTAGTGCTGAGCCAACTAAGCCATTCCACATGGTTCTCAGATAACAATTGATATGAGCTTACAGACTCTTCTAGTGTTGGTGCTGAGATAGGCAATGTTATTCCATGGTATAGTTATAGTTGCGACCGTAAGGTCGCAGTTTAGTATCAACCCTGGCGATAAGGTCTGAGTCGAAGAAATGCTTCTTTCCTGGTATAAGACCGGCATTGTCTGTCGTACATTTCGGTCAATTCCAGTGGGGATGCCATTGAAAAGTTAATCTAGTTGTACAAAGTAATCAAAGAATGGGTTGACTGGTAGGCTGGTTGACTGCTTTATCTGTGGAGAGTGTATGTCACTGAGAGTCCTTTTATAGCCATTGAAATCATGATGAGGTCACGATGAGTCATCTATGCCCAAATATAGATTTCTAGGTCAGATGGCCCATGGAGTTTGTGATGTCAAACCTAGCAACCCAATATAAACAAACCTGATGTCAGACCTGAAGAATCCTTTTATACCCATATATGGAGATACAGAGATCTCCATATATGGGCATATTAGAAAGCCCATATATGGGCATATACGGATGACATCAGGGATATCCATATATGGGCATAAAAGGGACAAGGGCTTACAGTTAAGAGATCTCCATATATGGGCATATCAGAAAGCCCATATGTTCATATACTGATGACATCAGGAATATCCATATATGGGCATAAAAGGGACAAGGACTTACAGTTAAGAGATCTCCGGGCATAAAGGGACAAGGACTGTTACAGTAGATATAGAGATGTCCATATATGGGCATAAATGAACAAGGACTGACAAACACTGAGATCTCCATATAACCTATGGGAATATAACGGACGAGGACAATGCGTAGCATTGTGAGCTTGTAGACCTATTTTCTAAATATTGTTGTACATTAAAAACTTGAAATGGGTCGTTCTGCATAGTACTTGGGATTTGTTGATGTAAATGTTCACATAGAGTGTAATAATTGGTAAAACAAACTTTTGGCCTATTTGTGGAGATAAGCGACCAACGGTCGCTTATCTCCCGATTAGGGAGTCTTACTGGTATATATATTGAGAATAATAATAATGTAATGTAGCCCATGTTTTAGCTCACTGTATAATAATTTTCAAAAGATATGAGAACATAATAATGTTTGTTCCATGATTGAAGCGCAGTATGTTAGATGACAGAAGGACTCACAAGTCACATTTCAATGCTCCAAACTTTTATTCCAAAAGCAGCAAAACAATCTCAGCAAAACAATCTCAACACATAAAGAAAGGATCTCCTTGAAACTCAAACATCCTCATGTCATTTGAGTGGAGAAAAATAAAATAAAAAAGAAATAATACTTCTGCAAAACCAGAGTATCTCAACACATAAAGACAGGGTATTCTTTCAAATGATAACCAGAACTCAAATATCCTCATGTCATTTAGGTGGAGTAAATAACAAAAAACAAATAAATAAATGAAGGAAAAAGTTCGAACTGCTGCAAAATATCAAGGCTCATCAAACAGATTACAGTAGACAACAATCAAACACAACAATCTCCCTCACTGGCTCTCTCTCTCTCCCACCCTCCCACACAATATCTGGAAACTAAAGTTATTGCCCTTTATCATTTGATTCTGTAAACAAAGACACAAAAAAAGATAATTGGAAAGGTATTAGATTAGTGAAAACAGGGGATTGATCTGTAAAACAAAAACTGATTTAATATCATCAGACATTAACAACAGGTACGATTACATGAAAACAATACAAGAAAAGAAACAAATATTTGATCAATGAACTGAGTCAAAAGCAGGAAACAATTTGATTATTACATATTATAGTTAACGCCAAACGTGTGTGTACCAACTTAATATAATATAATAAATATAACAGTTGCTGCTCCGCAAATATAATAAATAATAAATAATATATTAAATGTCACACTATAATATTTTGTGAACAAATTCAAACTATTCTACTGTATATTGTCAAAAAATAAGTCAACAAAAATGCATTGCAATGCAATGGAAAGAAAAATAACACTGGCTATAATAGTGGTGAACTGACTCACTGACCTTCTTGTGCCCCTGTTCTCAGTGGAAGGTTTTATTTTCTCTATTTTTTTTTAAGATTAGTTTTTTGGCTTTTACGCCATTATTGATAGGACAGTAGACTGACAGGAAATGGGGGGAGAGACGGGGAGTGACATGCGGCAAAGGTCGTCCGGATCGGGAATCGAACCGGCGACGCCGCCAGGCATCCATGCCTATGTGGCAATGCATAAGTAGTATGCACCCGGACCAGTAGGTCAGCGGGTGCCCCTCAGTGGAAGGTTTTAACGCATTTAGGCGTAGAATTATTGAATGCTTTAACCAGTGAAAAATAGCAGATATACAAGCTCACAGCGCGGCACTCGGTGCCGCGCTGTGAGCTTGTATATCTTCTATTTTTGAAAAAGTCGTGAAAATGTGTGCAAATCTTTGAATACATGTATTTTCAAAGCGAACGTTTGTAACTCAAATTTTGCTTCTGGGGGGTCCCTGCCTGGAACTAGATATTTTGAGATGGGGGTCTGTGGCCAAATACAATTCATTTTGGGTGTCCTTCACATGAAAAGGTTTGAGAACCACTGACATAGTAGTCTCTCAAGAACAGACTAACTGAGCTCCAGTTTAAGTACGGACCTTTTCTTTGACGATGGATGGCCAGATTGCTGACATAGAAACTAAATGGGTTAACAAAGTGCGGAGACACACTGGTGTTTCTTCAGGTGAGCTGAACGCTTGAAACTCTTCCCACACTGTCTGCAGGGGAAGGCCTTCTCTCCAATGTGAACACACTGGTGTGACTTCAGGTGAGTTAACTGCCTGAAACTCTTGCCACACTGTGTACAGTGGTACGGCTTCTCTCCTGTGTGGGTACGCTGGTGGGACTTCAGATTGCCTGACTGCCTGAAGCTCAAGCCACACTGTGTACAGAGGAAAGGTTTTTCTCCTGTGTGGACACGCTGGTGTTTCTTCAGGTCACCTGACTCATTGAACCTCTTGTCGCACAGGTTACACTGGAAGGGCCTCTCCCCAGTGTGAAGACGCAGGTGACTCTTCAGGTTGCATGCCTTTGAGAAACTCTTCTCACACTGTTCACACTGGAAGGGTCTCTCTCCAGTATGGACACGCTCGTGTGTCTTCAGTTTACTTAAACAATCGAAACCCTTTCCACATTGCTTGCAGTGGAAAGCTTTCCCCTCAGAGTGTCCAGTGTCTCCTGGTTGTTTGGGGTCGTTCACAGAGCTCTGCTGCTGCTGACAGGCTGCTGCTGCTGCTGCTGGGGGGATCTGTCCACTCCTCAGCATCTGGAAGTAGAGCTCGTTGTGGCTCCTCTTCAGGTGCTTGTGGAGGAAGAGCTGAGAGGTGAAAGCGTATGGACACCCTGGACAGCAGAAGGCCTGGGTCTGAGTCTGGGTCTGGGAAGAAGACGGAGTCTGAGTCTTGGAAGACTTAGTCTGAGTCTGGGAAGAAGACTGTGCCTGAGTCTGGGAAGGCTTAGTCTGAGTCTTGGAAGACTGGGGCCCCAGTCCTGAGAGAGAGAGAGGGGGGGGGGGGGGGGGGGGGGGATGGTGAATATACAGACACAAGTTCTAATTTATTAAAGAAAAAGGGTCTTTCTAACATGCAAAACAAATCAGTATAACAGCAGTTATCAGATCAGCCTTTGTAGCATTAACTCTCATACAGTATAATATATTAGTCATAGTCAATATAGACAGAGGGAATTCGCGTGACATCATCATCGTAACCGGAAGTTATGCGGGAAGGCCTACTGAGTGTCAAAATAAATACTTTCTGGCCTTGACAGCCCATACAGCCAAAAATAAAAGTCCTATTTTACACACCACAATAGGTTATTAAGCCAGTTATTCAGCCATTTTCATGTTAAGTAGGCCTAATAGTAGAGTAATTGGCTATGTATATGTATAATTATAGTGTTTGTCTACAATAGAATATACACATACTTTTTACAGCTAGGCTATTGATAGGGTCTACGATGATGATGATCACACAGTGTGGCGGAGCGGAGAGTATAGACGTTGGATAATCATCATAATAATAAACATTATAGCCGGCTATGGTCGGCTATTTTCACAGTAACGAGTGTAGCCTACTAAAGCAGTCATTAAACTTTCAGTAGCCCAACTGTTACAGATGCGACCGGCCAGGGGTGTGTTCAAGAGTATCGAAACACGGTATCGTTCATTTTTACGTGAACCGATACTCGATAGTATCGAAGTCATGCGATCGATACCATTAAAAGTATCGATGACGATACCCAACCCTAATTGCACTAAAAACTATCTCTCTAAAAGTAATTTAAAAAAGACAAATTCACAAGTCGATTGGTCTGATAGTATTTGACTAGACTAACTAATCAATAAATAAATCAACAGTCAGTAAGTCATTTAGACAAGTTCCATTCAACAGACAGACAGATGGTTACCTTTATCAGAACTCTTGTGGTCCCACATCTTATCAAAGATGATTCCTAGCTCCTTGGCATAGTCATCTCCGTACCAGACCAGCAGTTCTTCTCCCTTTCTAACAGGACGACAGACGCGATACACAACGGCTTGTCGGAACTGGAACGCTATCAGGTTCTGTTCTTCCTCAAAGCGAGCACAGTTCACATACCTGAAAAACACACAAATCAAGAGTTTTGAAGGTTGAATGCAGCTCTATAGAGATGAGTTTTCAGAAGGGATTTAAAACGGGGCAAAGATTCAGCAAGCTTTATCTCTTCAGGTAAGGCATTCCAAAGTGTTGGGGCTCTAAAAGCAAAGGAACGTTAACCTCTTGTTTTATAATTGTAAGCTGGAACAATGGATCTGAGTTCACATGATGGCACATAGGGGACAAGTTAGTCTGAAATGTAGGACGGTGCAAGACTAAAAGCTAAAATGGGTGTTATATGATCACATCTTCTGGAACCAGTTACAAGCCGTGCCTCATAGGAAATACTTTCCAATAGGAAATACATTCCTATGAGGGAGAGAAATGAAGTACTTTATTTGGGTTAATAACAGGAGAATTATATCTAACCTCATCCAGTTGGACTTGGTCTCGTCTTTGGCATCAATGTAGATGTATTTTTTCTTCTTTCGAATCTAAAGAGAGAGAAAACAATCATTATTTATCTATAATTAAGTATACTGACATAAAAATATTTGTTGATATTAACCTACCGACTTAAAAACATAATCCCTCGTTACCATAGAACTACTCACTATACAGTGTCCTTCATTATAGATCTGACAAGATTATACTGTATATCTTCAAATCCCATATCATCATAGTGTACATGTATCGTACAGTCAGACATCACACACTCACCACCCAGGAGTATCCACTCTCCTCAGCTTCCTCTTTGGAGGTCTTCACTCCTTGATAGGGACCAAAGTGAGTCCCAACATCAAGAGGGAACTTTCCCTTGTAGAAAACCCCTAGACCTGCATTTGGGATGCGTGACCGTTTAATCTGAACACACACACACACACACACACACACACACACACACACACACACACACACACACACACACACACACACACACACACAGACAGACAGACAGACAGACAGACAGACAGACAGACAGACAGACAGACAGACAGACAGACAGACAGACAGACAGACAGACAGACAGATAGATTTCAGATAGATTTGGGGAGGGGGGGTGCAGAGGAACGGATATCAAGACATTATTACAAGTTTATTATACATAAATAATAAATAATAAACAATGCGACACATTGTGAGCTTGTAGATCTGCTATTTCCACAGAATTCTTTAGACATTTTAGACATTTGAAAACTTGTGAAATAGGACATTCTGCATAATGAGTAGGCTACTTTATACTTTTGTACACTAAAGTCCTGTGACCAGTGTGAGAAACTTGGAGTACATCTACATTGCAGTATTAATACTTATACTCAAGTAAACTGGACCCAAACTGGGCTGACCTGAGGCCAGGCCCGACTAATTAGCATACATTTTAGGCCCTACCCGTCCCGAAAACGCCAGATTGGGTCAGGGTTTGGAAAGAATTTCCGAACTCTATCACAGAGTAAAAGACAAGTAATAATATCATTTAAGGAAATATATATATATTTTTTTCATTGAGGCCGAGGCCAGACCCGCCTTGACTAATGTACATACATTTTAGGCCCTACTGGGCCTAAATGTGAGGTCGGCTGGGTATTTGAGAATTTGAGAACTCTAGTCTGCAGCGCAGTGCATTCGATGGGCTGTGCAACGAGTTGTGCTTTGATCTGAGTGAGGGAGCGCCACAGGGTAGAGTATTATAAATAATACACATTCCGGTGTTTACCGTGGAAATCCGCCTCTCTAGCCTGGGTGCCAGCCTGCTACGCTACGTTCAGTGATTGGTTTTGTCACTTCTCTTCTCAGTCTGGCCAGGCTCTGGTCCCATCTCCAAGGGAGGACGGACATAGAAAACGAGTGGAAACCACTTGCGGACATTTGAAGGAATTTAGAAAACCCCTACATTTTGTTCTATTGTGGTGCTCCATTAATGACGACTTGTGTCCCAAAATACTGTGAGTGGTCACATATATGCATGTAGTTGTACCTGGAATCTCTTAGGCAGGGTCTTCCTGGCTCTGTCAGGAACTCCTAGAGGTATTGTACGACCAACCCTGAACACAGGAGGACCATGTTCCTCACAGTACCATAAGAAGAACTCCTTACACTCGTCACAGTCTGGACGGACAGACACACACGCACACACACACACACACACACACACACACACACACACACACACACACACACACACACACACACACACACACACACACACACACACACACACACACACACACACACACACACACACACACACACACACACACACACACACACACAGACAGACAGACAGAGGTGAACAGTGTTACAAAGTATGCCATACACAACTAAACATTGTGTGTGAGAAAAAGAGAGAGGGACAGAGGAAGAAAGATACAGGGCTCTATTTTCTCCAAGCCTTACCCCTGTCATTTTTCTTTTTTACTATTTTGAGAAACATTTTTGAAATGTTCAAATAGCTCACAACTTGTTGATGTAGATCGCCTATCTGAAGTATTTTAAAACATTTTTTTAAATGGTTAAAAAAAAAGGCAGAGAAGTTTAATGCATGGACGAAAATATACAGTAACTGTCCATGTCAAGATAATGTAAAAACAGAGAGCGGACAGAGACAGAGATAGAAGTACTTACAGAAGTATTCTTCATCCTCTGGCTCTTCCTCCTCGTTGTAATCAATCCTGGGGAGTTGTCTCAGCTCTCTGTCACTGGGGGGCACTGACAGCGTTTTCTGTCGACCTGAGAGAGAGAGAGAGAGAGAGAGAGAGAGAGAGAGAGAGAGAGAGAGAGAGAGAGAGAGAGAGAGAGAGCAGATAAAAGTGTTCATGGACATTCACAAAGAGCTCATTCTAATTTTGTTTAAAGGTCTTGGATTTAGAACACAACATAATTACCAGTAAGACGCCCTAAGGGTACGTAACATACAGTATATTAGAAAATAAAATAAATACAAGAAGGCACAGCTTGACGTGTCACTGGTTTCACATGATCATTGGAAGATTCAGGCTTGTATTAAAAGATCAATAAAAAACAAACTATTGGCTCCATAAACTAGTGTACCATCATGTGTTCTGACTGTGAAGCCACTCAATGTCTTCTTTCTATGACTCATATCGTTGACTGTTTAAACCAAGCCTCACATGTTATTGATTTAACAATACTATATTAACAGCGCTGTTAGGCAGAAGACTTTGTTTCTTTTGTAAATGACACGGAAGTAGCACAAATTCTAAAAGCTCAAAACATGTTGAATCGCAACACATTGTGAGCTTGTAGATCTGCTATTTGGAAAGTTAAGTGGTTAAGAATGTCTATGAGTTTTGGACAATATTTCCACTCAACAGCAACACTATGCAGCTAATATACTAAAATAAATGAAAGATGCTTCACTCTCCTCCAGCTGAATATGCATTTCTATCTTTTTGAGAAGCTTTCTACCATCTGCTCTCTTTCAAGATCACAACATTTTGTTCTCAATAGAAATGCATTTGGAGATGAACGTGTGACACCACTTTTCTTCGTGCTGTCATCAACATTTCTGGTGTGTGTAACTTTTTCATTGAACATGGCTAAAGGTAACATATCATCGTACAGTAGTGTAACTATGGGAACAGTTCAGTAACACTATTAAGTACAGTAGTGTAACTATGGGAACAGTTCAGTAACACCATTAAGTACAGTAGTGTAACCATAGGAACAGTTCAGTAACACTATTAAGTACAGTAGTGTAACCATAGGAACAGTTTAGGGTTACCAGACACAGAAGGAGTCCACTCCTCATCTTCCTCTTTCTCCTCCTCTTCCTCACTGGAGGAGGTGAGCTGAAGTGAGGAGGTGTGAAGCGGAGCACTCTTGTTGCGTCTCCTCATAAAGTCTGGAGGCTGAGACTTCAGACCTGAAGGAGAGAGTTGAGAGAGAACAGAAAGGGGGGGAGACAGATAGACTTAGATGGAACGGTTATATAGTGATAAAGACAGATAAACATATTCTTGGGACACTTTCCCAACAGTGATTGTCTAACATTTAAATACAACACCTGTATAATTTACTATCAATAGAACATGTTCACTTATTGAATATTGGACCTTTGCTTAGTTGTAACAAACATCTCCACAAGTTTCCAACATCCCATTGTGCATTGCGCAGAAGGCGAGCGGCATTTCCGGCGTCGCAGCCGAGTGTGATCTACAAGCAACGTGACGTGAGCTTGCATGTCTGCTGTTGACTGGAAGTCTCCCGGAAATAATTCTACAGTAAATTCTCACAGAAACAGGTTTATAAGTTGAGAAATAAGTTCATGTTTTCACCAGTAGGGAGCAGTCATGACTCATGGAACCAACAGCATGACTAATGCACTTGACAAAGTACTAACTTCAGGAATCTACTATTGATTGTGATGATCTGATCTGATATGGAACATGTCAATATCGTCATGTTACGTCACCTGATGATGATATGACATGCTGTAAAAATGTTGCGTGATTCCTAAACCCACCAGGCTTGAGTTAAGACCCGCCTCGCGGAAACGCGAGGACTTCCAGGAGTGGCTGAAATCCCTGCCTGACACATGGATGGTGGATAAAGTCAGAGGCATGAAGACTTGTACTTGAGAAAAGCCTGCATTTGCACAATGCACAGCTATTAATTTCTCACTACAGTGCTCAAAATAAACTGTGCTAAAAAAAACTTGAAACTGACTTAATTGTACTGTGCTTAATAAAGGGAAAACTTTGTAACTTTGCTAAAGAGAAAAACGTACTGAAGCTCTTAATTTGTCACTACTGTGCTCAAAATAAAAACTCTTACTGATTATCAGTTAAATTGTTATGGTTTGGATATGGCTTTGGGCGTATTATGCTGCGTGTATTATTGTAATGGGTCAGTACTAGGTAGTAGGTTCTTTGCACTTGAGCGAGCAGCACTAACGTTCATGGGCACTTTCATTAAGATTATCGAGAGGGGGCGGGTCTTAACTCAATCCTGGTGGGTTTAGGAATCACGCAAAAATGTCAGTTGACTAAGATACATTCCACCATTGCACCTAGCATACTGTCTAGCGGTAATTTAGCTTATTAATTTCCCAGGATTAGTCATTGCATAGAAATGTAATTTAAAAAACAAATGATAATGATAATACATCAGTCTTGTTTTAGGCCTACATCTCTCTATGAAGTGCTTCTCAAACCTTTCCATGTCAAGGACCCCCAAATTGACACTTAGTAGCCCCGGACCCCCATTTGAAAAGATATGCCAGGGACCCCCATAAGAGAAGATTTTTAGGGCTCTAGCAGTGATTCCCAAACATTTTAATTTCAAAGACCCCCCAGTTTGACATGCATTAGGCTACGGACCCCCATATAATGGTATTTCTATAATCTCTTGAGAACCCATTTCTTTATTTTAATCGATGTTAATTCAACTCAGAGAGTGTCCAAATGGAACCAAATGGACCCATCAGGCTCCATTTTTACACTCTCCGAGTTACTTTCCCATTAGGGTCCATTTGGTTCCTAACTATAATTTAGCTGGGGACCCCCTGGAACTCCCTCAAGGACCCCTGGGGGTCCCGGACCCCACTTTGAGAACCAATGCTCTATAGCGTATGGAGTTGATCTACTATCACAGTGTAAT
This sequence comes from Nannobrachium achirus, assembly GCF_963921795.1. Taxonomy (NCBI): domain Eukaryota; kingdom Metazoa; phylum Chordata; class Actinopteri; order Myctophiformes; family Myctophidae; genus Nannobrachium; species Nannobrachium achirus. The sequence goes on along the minus strand of NC_137817.1, from coordinate 63,901,716 downwards.
ATTACAACCACATCAAGCCTTAAGATCAGGGCCATGGCCGCCGTTGCCCCTTAGTTTGGCCTTGTGCCCCTCAAACCAATGGCATGACCTGAGGCCACAGTGGCCTTAATGCCCCACCTGACTGTAGCCCTTTCGCCTCTGTCTCTTTCTTGTCATGTAGACACCAGTGTCTTTTGTTGAGATTCTGAAATCATAACTCCCCTGAGTCCCCATCTTTAAATCAATCCAGTGACTTTGATTGGTGCAGGGCTGAGCATGGATCAGATTGTAAATACCATCATTTATCTATTTCACTGCAGATTAGGTTATCATCCCTAACCCTTAAATTCAATTAATTATTTCAATGGACTAAAATCTTGATTCATTCGATGGCCTTCCTGAACTGGCATTCGGCCTTTGTGTCTTCAAAAGATGAACAACACCAAAGGCCAAGTGGCCCTGCCCCTAAAATATCAAAATTCCAGGCCTGCTTAAGATTAACGCCCCTTCATGTATAGATTCTAAACATGCAGTCTTGTGACTAACTCACTCACTGTCTAACTCATTTTATTACCTGTTATGAAATGACATTACTATGTTAGCATGTCATATTACATTACCTATAGAGAGCTTAAACAGGTGGTTGCTCTTCATGTTGCTGTATCTGATCTTCTCCATGTCCTTCAGTTCGCTCCACTGTGTTTTGGTGAAATAACGTCTCAGGTCCTCAAAGTCCAGCGTGTCCTGTAATGTAAGGCAGTGTGTCTCAAACTTTGTCATGTCAAGGACCCCCAAATCGACACTTATTAGCCTGCAGAACCCCCATTTGAAAAGATATGCCAGGGACTCCACCATTTTGATTTCAAGGACCCCCAGTTTGACATGTATTAGGCTACGGACCCCCAGTTAATGGCAATTCTATCTCTTGTACCCCCATTTATACTGTGAAATCAATGTCAATTTAACTCTGAGTGTACAGATTGAACCAAACGGGTCCATTTGGTTCTGTTTGTACACTCTCTGAGTTACATACCCATAAGGGTCCATTTGGTTCTTAACTATCATTTAGCTGGAGGCCCCCCTGGTACTCCCTCAAGGACCCCTGGGGGTCCCCACCCCCAGACCCCACTTTGAGAACCAGTAATAGATGGAGAGACAAAGAAAGGAGGAGGGAATATCACTTATTGTACAGGAGCTGTGAGCTGGAAACTGTGTTGGTCACAGACTTAGCTTACAAAAACAAACATGTCAGCTAAATTATAATACAAGCACTTTATAGGTAATTTAATTCAATGAATGCTAGCTTCCTTTAATAGAAAAACTCATGAGTCACAGTTTATGGTATCAAGCTGCTCATCTCTATCAAACAGACTATGTTAATGTTACCTACAGAATACATTTACAATCCACTGTAACTTGTTCTGTCTCACCTTTACCTCCAAACTGGCCATGTTTGCTGTCTATCTCTCTCACTGCTCTGTGACTCTGACACCTGCAGTGGAGATGAAACACCATTTAGGTTCAAATAGCAGCAATATAGAACAGTATCAATTTAGAATACTGTATGGTGATATTAGATACAGAACAGTATCAATTTAGAATACTGTATGGTGATATTAGATACAGAACAGTATCAATTTAGAATACTGTATGGTGATATTAGATACAGAACAGTATCAATTTAGAATACTGTATATGGTGATATTAGATACAGAGAACACTGTCAATTTAGAATACTCTATGGTGATATTAGATACAGAACAGTATCAATATATTATGGTGATATAAGGGGAGCTAAAGGCTAGCTCAGTTAGCTGGAGGTAGCAGATATAAGCTAACAAATAAGCTGGATAGAATTAGTGTTTTTCATGTGCATTGATAGTTTTCATGTGAAGTCTCAGGTCACACTGACTGTATGTTCTATGTCACCTTCTTACCTTGTGTCTCTACAGCCTGCAGTTCAATGCAAACAACTCAAATGGTTATCTTATTAGTTATAAAGATGTTTAAAACACCATAAATAGTTATTACACAGATGTTTAACCCCCTATAGCTCTATGTGTTTAACACGGTCTTCTTCTCCAGAGGAACGGCGGGAAATTTCGCGCCTTGACTCCAGCTCCTCACAAAGACTGACGTCATCACGCAGGGAACGTCGTAACGTTGTGTGCGTGTGCGTGTGTGTGTGTGTGTGTGTGTGTGTGTGTGTGTGTGTGTGTGTGTGTGTGTGTGTGTGTGTGTGTGTGTGTGTGTGTGTGTGTGTGTGTGTGTGTGCGTGCAGGAGGAAGCAGAGAGAGAGAGAGAGAGAGAGAGAGAGAGAGAGAGAGAGAGAGAGAGAGAGAGAGAGAGAGAGACCACAATCTTATTTTTATTTGTAGGCTATTTCTTGTTTTTCTCTTCTTTAATGGACATGAAACATAGACCTACTAGTACTACTACTATATCTTTCACTATTGTATTTTATATAGTTAATTGTGAAGACTGCCATTCACTTGATTTAGAACGATTTTAAAACTATATCCTTTATAGTGCTCAGTGTGAATGGCCTTTAATATAATTATCTTCTACTTGCCTGTTAAAAACAGCTAAACTGGCAAGTGTGTGGAAACATATGTTCACTGAGTATTGCATAGTATTGCACTGCCACCCAGTGAAAAAACCTAGTAGCCTACTCAACATATTTTATATAGATTAATTTGGAGATATTCGTCCACATTCATGTTGAACTTTATTGTCATTCTTCTCCACTACCGCCAGGGGGTGGTGTTGTGCGGTCTGGTTTATTAACCAGGCTACATCTCGCCCATCTCAATCTCCACACACCTGCTGCTCGTTAGTAGCCGGCGTTGCCAGACTTTGCAAAACAAACAAGCGGAAGCGGCCAAGTCTAGGAAAACAATTCGAGATTTATTTAAATAGCCTTAATTATTAGTGGTAGACTCAGCCGTCCCACCCTATTTTACCCTTATGGGTGTGCTACTTTCAACAGCAAATCTTGAAGTAAAATGTACAACATTTTTGAATGTTTTAATAATTGAACATTTAATCTTTAATGGGGGTCTTTGGCACAAACTATTTTCAGATGGGGGTCTGCTGTCAAAATGCATAGGCCTACCGTATTAATTTGGGTCTATAGAGGGTATGCGCGTGACATCATCAACCTGACACTAGCCCATACATCCAAACAGAAAAGGACAGAAAAGTCCTATCTGATTTCATTAAACGAAGTTAAACTCACTTTGCCACTCGATTTGCCATTCACTTCATGCATGTGCATACCTCATATTGACATGAAAATGTTTCAGAATGACTGAGTTAATTCTCAATGAATTGAGTACAAATGACCCCAATGTAAACCATCCATAGTGGTTTTGTGGGTTTAAATCCTAGTAGACTTAGGCTCTATATGAACTAGACCTACTGTCATCATGTGCATTATGCAAACAGTAACTGCTAGTATTCAATCAATCAATCAATCAATCAATCAATCAATCAAAAACAACATTAAGGAAGCCACAAGTTATTATTTTCTTTCTTTTTAAGCGCTACCTGCAACTACCAATATTTACAAGCGATTTTACAGAAAGAAAAAAAAAAACAAGCCCAAAGTCGCTTATAATGAGCAGACATGGCAACACTGGCTGAAGCAAGCATGCGCTGCTGCTCTGTGGGTCTCCATTAGTATCGTCAGGTGTTGATCATCATTTGTACTGTTGTGTAGTGGAACAATAGTTTGTCAAGTCATTACCTTACTTTACTCGATAAAATGTTGAGCAGATTCAGAGCCCAGCTGGTGACACCGTGCCTCAAATCTAAACTGACCAAACAGACGGAAGAGGAATTGTTTGGGCTTTTTCAAAGAAAGGCGATGGCCTCCAAAACTCTGTCATCATTGTCAGAGGAGGGACAGATCGACCATGGACACAGACTGTTGGAAACAATTCTGAAGCCCGATTTAAAGTTAAAGAGAACAGGTATGTGATGTTTGTTTTGTAGGTCCATTAGGTCCTATTCCAACAGGAGAGAGAATGAATAATAAAGGGAGTATTAGTATTATTAGCATAGGCGATTTTAGCCTAGACAAGATTTAGTCACATTACTACACTATGGAAATAATAATAGCAGTCAGAGAATCCTTTATACCAGAAAGTTGCATATTAAAGGAACAGTCCAGCATACAGTAGACCACTGGTTCTCAACCTGTGGGTCAGGACCCCCAGGGGCGTCCTCAAATTATTTTGGGGGGTCCCCAGATGATTAACTTAATGTGCAACATTGTTTTCTCACTCAACAGTAAACAAACCAACATAACATTTAAGTTAAAGTGCCAATTTAAGGAATACCAGAAAACTCGCCCTCTTTCAAAGTCGCCCCAAACTCGTTTCCCAACGGGTCTGTGGCCTTAAACTAGATGCAGATTCAAATCTGTGCTTCTGGGGGTCCCTGGAACAAAAAAAGTTTGCAATAGGGGTCCATCCGTGGAACAAAATATTTTGAGATGGGGGTCCATGGCCAAAAACACATTTTGGGGGTCCTTAACCACTGATAGGCACATTCTACAAATGTCTTCTGAAAAAAAAAACGTATGTTGCCATCAGTGTTTCTCAAACTTTGTCCCCAGTTAAGATATGATTATTTTGGGGGCCTGAAAAGGTTGAGAACCACTGCAGTAGGCTACAGGCCATTTAGCAGTTGTATAGGCCTATGTAAATAGCAGGTGGGCTACAGAACAACAAATTGTCAACAATATTGCCATGGTAAAAGTAGATTTTATACAGTGCAAATACATCATCCTATAAACATATGATTAAACATTGAATAAAAACGGTACTCAATCTTTAACGTAGTCTACCATAAGCCAATAAAACAATGAAACTAGAAGACAGTTGCAAAGTAAGCAAAACAACAGCTTGCTTATCTGTTCATCAACTATTGACAGCACATACATCCAAACCGACAATTTATTTCTGATTGTATTAAACAATGTTAAACTCATCAACATTGTAGCTGTAAGGAAAGCTTGAATTATCCTGTATCTGCAAAGTGTTTGTGTCATAAAAATCCACCCATAACATGTTATGAGCTACTTTCTGTCAATACATTCCTTGTAGATGATTATTTTTGTGTGGTTGGAGTTGCTTGTTTTCAATTACACAATGTCCTGCTGCCTCCTGCTGTATTATGTGCAATTTAGAAACGGGTGGTATGCAGACTATGCACTATGCAGGACCGTTGAGTGAGTTCCAATGAGCGCTTCCAAACTCCAACACTTAGAAAATAACCACCTGCATGGAATGTATTGAAGAAAGTAGCTCATAACATGTCTACGGCGGATTTTTATGAAACAAACACTTTGCAGCTGTACTGAAAGCTTGAATTATCCTCTTTCTATCTGTAATAGTGTTGTCACGATACTGGATTTTCAACTTCGATACGATATTTTGAAAAATTTCGATACTCGATACCATTTTCGATACCACGCAACCACGGAGAATTTAGTGCAAAACAATTATTTTTATTTAAAGAAAAATACACAAATAGAAAAATGAACTATCAACTGTCTGGAAGAAATAACTACACTTTCTTTCACAGTAATATTTTTCTTTCACAGTAACAGTGAGTGCATGGCATGCATTGCACTTGTAAAGTACATATTGAGGTAGTGTGCATATTCAAAAGCCTCAGATTGTCACACTGTAAAGGCACTTTTTTACTGCCCTTGGAAAATAAAAAAAAAAGTGCAAAAATAAAGCTACTCAGAGCTTTCAGAACCTGCATTTTCAACAAACAAAAACAGTACAAAGAATACTGTAGCTACACAGAGCTTTCAGAATCAGGAGGACCTGCATTTTCAACAAACAAAAACAGTGCAAAAAATACTGTAGCTACTCAGAGCTTTCAGGAGCTGCATTTTCAACAAGTACAGAACATAGTATACTGTAGCTACTCAGCTTTCAGGAGCTGCACTTTCATCAAACAAACAAAAACAGTTCACAAAAAATAGCTTCCAGGAGCTGCATTTTCAATAAGTACAAACCATACTGTAGCTACTAGCTACTTTCAGGAGCTGAATTCTCAACAAATACTGTAGCTAGCTAATCAGAGCTTTTTTGGGAGCTGCATTTTCAACAAGTACAAAAATACTGTTGCTAATCAGAGGATTCAGAGCTTTCAGGAGCTTTCAGGTTTTGTGCTATGAACACCAACATATCTATGTGCTCCTCTGTGAGTCGTGCCCTTCTGGGACTGACAATTAGGCCTGATGTGCTAAACACTCGCTCTGATGCTACACTTGAAGCAGAGATGCACAGATATTTCTTAGCTAAGCGGGCAAGGTAAGGCAACATTTTCTCATGTGTTCTCCACCATGAGAGTGGGTCCTCGTTTGCATCGAGTTCCTCCATCTTTTCATAAATTGTGAACTCTTTTTTGAGTCCTACAGCAGCATCCTCCTCTTCTACACAATCTTTACCCTTTTTTTCCCCCTGTATGCTTGACAGCAGTCCCTTCAGATCTGTTTTCTTTTTCTTTGCTGGTGGTGGTTGTGGGGCATCTGGAGAAGGGGGTTGTGTGCTTGTGCTTGGGCCTTGTCCTCCTGTTTGCAGACTTTGCACTGAATTGTCAAGAGATGTTTTTACCTCTTGTTTTCTAGTAACAAAACTGTGCTTGAACCTTGGGTCAAGATACGTGGCTGTGTTCAGCAGCAGCTGCAGACCCCCGTCCTCATATCTTTGCCTGAGATCCGCTCCAATTGCTTCTTTCATTTGACGTTTTAGGTTGCTGTCACTTTCCTCATCTGTCAAAGTATTTAATATCTTCCAACATAGGGGAAGGACAGAGGAGAGAGTGGTATGTTTTGAACCACTAAGGGCATCAGTGTAAGAACTGATGGGGCTCAATACCTCTTGCACAGCCTGAAGAGCTTCAATGTCGTGATCTCTGGGCATGAGGTGCCATTTCTTCCGATCCTCAACTAGGACAGCACAGACTGCTTGTTGCTGCTCTAAGAATCGGTCCACCATTTGATATGACGAGTCCCAGCGTGTGGGCTCATCGTGGATCAGTGTGTGGTCTGGTAGGTTCAAATCCTTTTGTTTTTTCTTCAACTTCCGGAGCAATTTTGGAGACCTGGTGAACGCACAGACAGTTTTTCTTAATCTCGACAGTACCTCAGGCACACGGCCTATATTCAGGCCCTTGTTAACGGCAAGGTGGAGGTTGTGCCCAAAGCAGGGGACCCATGTGAATGCCTCAAATGCCTTCTTGTTGTTTGAGGCATTATCAGTAGTAATACCAGACATATTTGATATGTCCAGCTTCCATGTTTCACAGACCATCTCCTCCAATGCCTCCCTCAAGTTGTCCCCTGTGTGATCCGAGTGCATCCCAGCACAGCCCAAACACCAGCTCTTCATGTTCCAGGAGTCAGTTATAAACTGTAGAGTTAGTGCCATGAAACAGGATAAGGCCCTGCTGGTCCATAGGTCAGTGGTGCATGAAAAGAAGGGACTGCCCATAAGACTGTCTAGGATTTCTGTTTTTATTTCATTGTAGAGCGCAGGGATTTCTGTGTCCATGAAATAATTACGTGAGGGAAGGGAATATCTGTGATTTAACCGTTTGAGAAGCTGTTGGAATCCAGGTTTCTCAACAGTATAAATAGGGACCTGATCCATACAAATGTAGGTTGCTACAGCTCTGTTCAGCCTCTTGGCTTCACGTGAGTTGGCATCATACTTGGTCTGTTGTTCTATGGCATCTGTTATTTTAGGCTGTGACTGTGTTGGTCTGGCTGCAGCATGTTGAGCTTCAGTCTGCTCAGCTTCTCTCTGGTGCTAAAAGAGAGAGAATATATTTTTTAGACTTTTATAAACATTTTTTTTTTCTCTTTGAATTAGGCCTTTAAAATTACTATTATCTTATCAATTAATCGATAAATTAAGAAATAAACCAAAGTATACATAAAAGTAAAGTAGTGAAGCACAACAGCATTAATTTCTGACCATAGTCAACTGTATATACAGTTTGTTTAATTTGTCATTTTAGTATTAAAAAGTCCTCAAATTGTCGCTTTAAACAAAACTTTGTTGGTCTGTTTACTGTTGAGACCCCCTGGGGGTCCCAACCCACAGGTTGATAACCACTTGGTTACAGCGTTAGCGAGGTCCGTACCAACGGCATCAGCTTGGTTTCTAATCACATATTAACCCATGCATCCGGTCTAAAGCCCGCCTACTCAAACTGGTTCCACTCCCTCCCAAACACATGCAAACTAATAATCTTTTCCGTATCCTCTCCAGACCGGATATGCATAATGCAACAGCTATTGGTGGTTAGCTTTAAGCAATAGCTATTGCTAACAGGACAACAACGCAACAGGTTTACTGGGCTCGCGGGCCGAGTTTAATGCCAAGTTATACTGTTACCAACCTCTTTTAATTGTTTGTATAGATCAGGGTGTCTGTCCTGGAGATGCTTCGCCAGGTTGCTCGTGTTGGCTCCTTTGCACGGAACGTTTCTGTAGCATCTCCTGCAGATTGGCTTGGAGCTGTCCTTTGCCCTTCCGTGATCATCCGATTCAAAACCAAAGTATGTCCACACTTCACTCCTGGCGTTTTGTTTTTCGACCAACGTGGGTCGTTGTGGTTGTTGCGCAGATGCCATCGTGTGCCTTTAGCAGCGAGTAGTAGCAACGATACGCAGCAATATGTCCCGCGGCGGCAACATTAAACAGTGCAGTCTGCAGTGTGTACTAGTAGAGGGGAGGGGCCGAGGGGCTGCATGCAGCACGTTGTTTGTGTGTACACTGGGCTGGCGCATGTGTGTCTGTCTGCTCCTCTGTCTGAAGTCAACCAACGAGAGCCGTACCGAACTGTAAAACGTAATATCGATACTACCGGTACTACGGAAAAGCCGTATCGTACCGAATGCATCTTTTTTGTATCGATATTTATCGATATACCGATATTTTTGACAACACTAATCTGTAATGTCGTTGAGTTTAATGTCGTTTAATTTGTGGAATGAGCAACACAGGCAAACACCAAAAGAACAGTATTGCAGGTCTGCCAGGCCATTTTGACCATTTTTGGAGGGACGCTATCCATGTGTTTGGTTGTGTTGCTCATTCCACGAAGGCCAGATCCTTACAAGCTGTACCTTGTTGTAAAGGTGACATATCAACGATAACAATGATATCAAACACAATACCATTCGCAATAATTAAAGGGGGGATATAATGGACCGAATGTTGGCTAATTTTGCATTGCAAGCCATTTTGGCAAAAAATTGGTCGGCGCTACCCAAACCTTTGGCTGTGTAGCTCATGCCTTGAATGCCCGATGCTTACAAGCTGTACCTCGTTGTAAAGGTGATAGGGATGAGGCCGAATATTCGGCACCGAAAATTTTCGGCCGAAAATGGCTAAAAATGCATTTTCGGTTTTCGGCTGGATAGCTTTTAAAACCGAATAGTTGAGCACCGAATAGTGTGAAGGACAGGGTCAGGGGTCCTCAATAGGCGGACCGCAGTCCATGTCCGGACCGCGGCACATTTCTGAGAAATCTCCGCACAGTTGTATCTGACGATCGGACTGACTGTGTGTGATGTGTGTTTGTGTGTGCGTGGGTGTGTATGTGCTGATTGTGCTCATTCGCTCAAACACATACACAGGCTCACAAGACACACCCCTACGCCAATTTGCAAGCCCACAAAGCGTCGCGGGTGCAACGTGCTGTGGGCTTGTAGATCAAAGGTTTTCCTTCCCTCCGAGTCTCCGACGCAGTCTGCTCTCCATGCTGCTCCCCCCCCTCCCCTCTCCTCTCCTCTCCTCTCCTCTCCACACACTCATGCCGCTCGCTGCCTTAAAAAAGTTGCTAAAACCTCTTGGAAACCATTGCTCCCACTGGATTAATAACTTAGAGATCTTCTACCTTTGGCTGTTCAATTGGAGAGGACAACAGCAACACATTAATATCCACGATGTAAGGCTCCAACTGCTTGCATTAGACGAGAAATGGTCGCGAAACTCGCGATGCGTGATCATGCGTCTTTAACAATGTGATGTGTCGTCGCATATTATTGCCAGCTATCCTAGGCTGTGTTAGGTTAATAACTATGACTCGTTGACCCTGATTTGACTGGTCATTTGACATAGTCAATCAGCACTCAGTCAGTCTGGCTTGTGCAGTACGTGTGTCAACTAACTGAATGTCAAGTAATCCTCTCCCCCTCACGCTAAGTTCCACTTTATTTTCCATTCTGAACGACAAGCCTAATATTGCATTTATGCTCTTTAGTTTCCAATAATTAAACTATAAGCCAGTGTTTTGCATGCATAAATAATTATCCATTCATCCATCCATCCATCTTCAACCGCTTATCCAGCATCAGGTAGCAGGGGTAACAGTTCCAACTGAGATTTCCAAAGTTCCAAATAATAATAATAATAATTAAAATAAACAATTCTAATGATTATAATAAACATACATACATACAGTACATACTGTATAAATGTATCCGCCTTATTTCGCCTTCGCCTTTTTTTCGGACCTGGACCTGTTTCAAAAAAATATTTCTGGACCTTCAAGATTTGTATTTGAGGACCCCTGGGCCCTAGATCATTTTGCAACATACAGTATGTGCATTTGTTGTTGAAGGCCTGGCTGTTACAGCCCTTGTGTTTACAATAATATTTTGTTGTAGGCCTAGATCATTCTGCAGTTTTAAGCACCTTGTTCTGATGCACTTTTATCTCTGTAGGATACTACAGAAATAGTTGCACTATTTTGACTTTGTTTTATGCTAACATTGCAAAGAGAAAATATTTTATTTTGTTATGTGTGCATTCAAAAGTGAGAAATAAATGTTTTATGGAACCATATGGTGATTATTATTTAAGTTAGGGTTTGCCATAATCAGGTAGCTTTACAACAAAGGTACAGCAATGGTACAAACATTTATTATACAAAATAAATTATATACATGTATTATTCGGCTATTCGGTATTCGGTATTCGGTGGAATGTTTCCAGTATTCGGTATTCGGTTTCGGCCAAGAATTTTGCTTTCGGCCCATCCCTAAAAGGTGACAAATCACAGATAAAAATGATATAAAACACAATACAATTTGGTATTATTAAAGGGGCGATACAATGGACCAAAGTCAAGTATCCTTTCTTTTTGTGCTGAGTTTATATGTTACCCCTCAAGTTGTTAGTTTATGCTTATTTGTTGAAATGATGAAAATCGCTATGGTGAAATCCCCAACCCGGAGGTCTGCCGCTGACCGCCGGCTTGAAGCTTGGATTCAACCCAAGAAATGTGGCGCTGCCGCGGCGCGGTGCGTTTCTAAAAGCTATTAATTTCAGCCAATCATCAATCAATCAGCCAGTCATTTCCTCCGCCATCGGTTTATGAATGTGTGTGTGAATGGGTGAATACAATGCACAATCTATGTAAAGCGCTTTGGAATAAAGTGTTATATAAATGGCACCATTTACCATTTGATATTATCCTTATGTGTGAGGATGGCTTTTTATTATTACCTTTTTCTTGTATTAACTGGTTAAAATGGTGCATTCAACAGACCCCAGGTCTACAGTCTGAAGAAAGACGTAGTGAAAGATGCTTTGAAAATTAGAACATTATCACTTGTTAACACTTGTTATTTCTAATCATTTTGTGGTTTCTTTATCTCCCCTCATTCTCCATCCCAGATGTCTTTCCTCCCCAACTACCAGTGAAGAAACCTATTTGTGACCAGTGTGGGAGAAGGTTCAGACGTGGAAGTCATCTCAAACGACACCAGAGAATTCATACAGGAGAGAAGCCCTTCAACTGTGAGCATTGTGGGAGGAAGTTCAACCGAAAAGATGACCTCAAAGAACACCAGAGGATTCATACAGGAGAGAAACCCTACAACTGTGAGCAGTGTGGGAGAAGGTTCAACCGAAAAGATTACCTCAAAAAACACCAGAGAATTCATAAAGGAGAGAAGCCCTACAACTGTGAGCATTGTGGGAGGAAGTTCAGCGGAAAAGGTAACCTCAAAAAACACCAGAGAATTCATACAGGAGAGAAGCCCTACAACTGTGACCAGTGTGGGGAAACATTCAGCCATGGAAGTAATCTCAAACGACACCAGAGAATTCATACAGGAGAAAAGCCCTACCTCTGTCAGCAGTGTGGGGAAACGTTCAGACAGATGACTGATCTCAACCGTCACCAGAGAATTCATACAGGGGAAAAACCCTACCACTGTGACCAGTGTGAGAAATGGTTCAGCACTGACGCAGGCCTGAGATCTCACAAGATAATGCATGCAGAGAACTACTACTTCTGTGACCAGTGTGAGAAATTGTTCAAACGTCACAGGTCCTTAAAGAACCACATTAAAGCTATTCACACTGCTTGATGGGCTTTGGAAACTTAAAATGATCTCTGCTGGTCGCCTTGATGTGGACTGTCACATATCCCATATCTCGGAGGGACTGTGATAATACCATTGTAAAAGGTCTCTTAATGATTGCTTTGGTTTGGACGAGCTCCACTGGAATTTGTTGTCTACTTAAATATACATAGGTAGTTGTTATCATGGGCCTTCCCATGAATGCCTGCTTTGAACATTTATGTTTACTGTGACTAATGTTGCGTTACAAACATTTCTCTTAAGGTCTCATCTGATGCACTTCTTTTTTATCTTTTTCTTTCTTTTTTTCTAGTATTTGAAACATGAGACCTGTCAACTCTTATCTTTGTGTTTCAAGAAGTGCATTATTATTTTTATTTTTTATTTTACTTTTTCTTTTTCTGTTTTGTATGTGTCCATGGAGTTCACAATACTCTAATTGCCTCGGAGTCAAAAGGTCCAATTGAAATTCACTGCTTTAACACATAAAATCATCTCCCCTTTTTTCCATTCAGCAACAGCTGTGGGTGTGGCTAATTTCAACTGGGTCACCACCCACCTGGAAAACAGGTATACTTAAAGTTGTACTATGTAACTTTTTTTATAAAACAAATCTTAAAATTCTCCTAACTATTAAATCACAAAAGTTTTAGAAGATCCGCGCCGTGAATTTCAGCCTGTAAAGCCTTCTCTGTATGTAAACTGAGATCCTTGCTGTGGACCGGATCTCGCGCCAAAATTGCGTCATCATACTACCGGCCAATCACAGCGAGGGTTATACAACTGCCGGCCAATCACAGCGCATCTTGAAGTGGGGTCGCTATGGCAGCCATATTTGTTGTCGCCCGTTTGTACCATCCCTTCTCTAGGTAATTTCGCCTACCAGGCAGGGTGAAGGAGTCCGTATCTCTGGAATTACTGAACGCACAGGAACAAGGGACCCCTTAAAAGATAGATCTCAGCGAGGTGGAGGCAGACGCGGGGGTCTGAAGGTACGAAAAACGTCCGAAAGACGCGGACGCGACCGCGGTTTGCTATAGGGCTAATGACCACTAGTTGGGCATCTTACACAGTATGGCTTTAATGAACAGGTGGGTGTCGCCACATAAAAACACAATTTGTACCCTTTATTGAAAAAGATCATCCTCTAAGTATAATCATAATACCTGACGAACATGTTTTAGGGGGGAAAACATCACGGCACCCTGTCTTTAAGAAGAAACTGAGACATCAGTGTTGTTCATTTGCTGTGAGACCGTGGCTAGACGAGTTGACAGTACTTGTACTGTACATTAAACTGAAAAGCAATGGCATGTGCAGTAGAATGATATTTACAGTTATATCTGAAATGTGTGCGTGTGTGTGTGTGTGCAGAGATGGGCACAAAATACAAAACAGTAGTTTGAAAAAACAAAACAAAATACTTGTTCTTATATTGACCAGGATACATACTGTCACCAAAGATGCTATCCTGACAGCATCCTGGTAGGTATTTCATAATAGTATTTATTTTAATTTGCATTTCAAATCCTTTTTTGTATTTTGTGCCTGTTAAGTTTTGCTCTGCAGGAAACTATACTTGTACCAGAAATACTCGAAGTGAAATAGACAGAGGATAATCAAACAAAAGAACTTGAGACAGGGAGGCATCAGCTCTGGCTGGAACTCAGTGACACACTACTGAGGCCTGGTTTTATTATCACTCCTTAAATACAAAGGCACACAAACACTTCCGGGGTAAAGCTCGACACAAGCACTTCCGGGGTAAAGCCTTCACAATAAAAGTTCAATAATAAAAATGCAATTGAGATCATTATGTCAACACCCCCACTTGACCTCACATTGGATTTTTCTGTTAATAAATACATTATACAATAATTCAGACATGTCTGTACAAAAATAACATTTCAAAATTCAACTCACACATTTTAAACTAGCCTACAATACACATTATTCAAATACTTTTTTTTTTTTTTTCTTTTCTTTTTACAATAACATTCAAACATGTTTCAGTTCATCACCCAAACACAAATGAACACTTCTTTTTCTTTTTCCAGTTTCTTCTACCCCCCACTGCTTTCTTGCTCACTGGCAGTCTAGTTACAAAAACATCATTCTGGTTCAATTCCATTTCCTCACCCATCGCAATACTAGACATCAACCCATAACAGTGGTCCACAGGCGCATAAACACTTGACTTGGCTGTTTGTTTCACCCCCACTCTGGGTGGGCAATGTGTGGTTTTAGCGTTATCTAACTTTAGCAGCCTTCTCTGAGGTGTAGCAATTACAGCCTCTAGAACTTGCACCTGTGGTAGAAGTGGACGCTTGTGCCTAGACCTAGCCTGTCTCTGCACATCCACACTCACAACTGGCATGTCTGTTTGTGTCTGTTTCTCTGCAACCACTTTTCTCTGTTTTTGCACCTGTCTATAGGCATTACACAACGACTTATTGAAACACACATTACACTGGTCAACATCATTATCATCATACTCAATGTTCACTGTGTTCAAATAATAAAGTCTGTTGCACATATCTATGTCAAACTGTGTACCATCTCTGCACTTCAAAGCACTTTTACCTTTTCGGAATATAACAGTGGCACCTCTTGTGGTTGCTGCTTGCACAGAGAACACGTCCTGGGAATACGTGGGAATGTACAACGCCTGTCGCAGGGTGGTTTTGTGGCTTTTCCCCCTGCTGTCGACCAGGATTACCTCCGCATCTCCTCTGCGCTCTGCCACGCCACTGCATCTCGTGCCGTCAGCCAACTCCATACGATGAATCCTTGAGTGGAAACTGTCATCGAATCTCGAGAACCTTTTCATGTCCGTGATGATGTGAGACGTCGCTCTCGTGTCGACCATTAGACCCGTCTTCTTGACAAGATGTCCGCCTTGAATCTCGACACCACCGGCACCGTCACTCACTCGGAGTGAGTACTCACGACCGCTGCTGCCGTCGCTCCCGCTGCCGCCGCCGCGGGGGTCGATGCCGCTGCTGCCGCTGTACCCCTCCGAGACTCTCTGGACGTCGTCTCGCTGGTGCCGATTCCACTGCCGTCTCCTTCTGCAGGCTGCATACCGGTGTGTTGAACTCTGGCAGTGGCCGCACCACTGCTGCTGGCGATCACACGTCTTTGCAACATGGTTTCTCACACCGCATCGGTAACACCGTCGCCGGTCACCTGTAGTCGCCCACTTCACATTCGGCCGCATCTGAATCCCCATGGCGTAGTCGCCCTCTGCTGCTGCCGCATGCCTCCTCTCAAAGTCCTCGCCTCTGGGCTTGGTCTTGGACTCGGAGAAAGGCACTGCATAATAGTTTCTCAGGATTTTTAGCGCCTTGCGACCATCATCAGCCGCTTCCCGCATTACAAGCGACACGCTTTTGTCATCCAGAAACTGGAGCAACTCTGCATACGCCAATGCATTTTTACCCTTGTCAGTCTTGTCTTCTTCACCCTCGGGTGGCTCGTTTAGGATGATGTTCTTCAATCCTCGAAGTAACAAATGTCTCAAAAATCTCATCTCCCAAAGTTCATACTTCTCCTCATCTCCGTCAAAAACAAGCCGGGTCCAACGGCTACTCGAAGGAGCCCACATGGCCATGCTGTTAGCCTAGCACGGCTACAAACTTTTCACCTCGAAAATAAAGTTGGTACTACCTGGTTAAACTGGGCCCATAACCTGTTAAGTTTTGCTCTGCAGGAAACTATACTTGTACCAGAAATACTCGAAGTGAAATAGACAGAGGATAATCAAACAAAAGAACTTGAGACAGGGAGGCATCAGCTCTGGCTGGAACTCAGTGACACACTACTGAGGCCTGGTTTTATTATCACTCCTTAAATACAAAGGCACACAAACACTTCCGGGGTAAAGCTCGACACAAGCACTTCCGGGGTAAAGCCTTCACAATAAAAGTTCAATAATAAAAATGCAATTGAGATCATTATGTCAACAGTGCCGATTTCTGCATGTGCATGCGTGCAAAGTCTGTCAAGCAACTGAAAAGTGTTCATGCCCTGTAAAGTAACATGGAGTGCAATGAGGTAAAATGATGATCTGAGAGTGGTCAACTGTTACTGATAAAAGTTTCAATAGGTCTATGCTTTGACCAGATCCCTATAGCTATGCATTGGAATTTCACCACTGCAAGGCCTAAAAAAACAATGACTGCCTATGTTTAAACTAGAGCCGGACCGATGCCAGAATTTTGGGTCTGTTGCAATAGCTACCTATTGTAGAGAGTCCTAGACCACCCATAGGTGATGTTTGGACCAATATTTCGTAGGTAAAAAATGGCAAGTAAATATAATTTACACACATACAATTTAAAATGTAGGCAAGGTAATGCATCATTACAATAAGCAAGTTAATGTTTATCCTCTTAAGCTCTATTAAAAATGTTTAGAAAATAGCCAATCTACAAGCTCATAGCTCGTTGCCGAATTACCGGACAAACTTGTATATTTAGTAAGGGAAAGTTGGCCGAGTGGACCAATCTGGGAACTAAATCATTACCAATAGCTTTCTTCACAAATGTGTTCATAAAGGTGTCTACTATCACCTCTGAACTTTTTCAATCACAACTCCCTTGTGAAACTTTGTGGGAGCCAACCAAGTTGGGGGTATCCCGAGGGCCTGGGATTAAAGGGGTAAAAATAAAACAAATTGCCAATATGGCCAGTATGAGGTGTGTAATTAGGGTATTTTGGGGCTGCTGAATCCATTCCAACCATTAGTTATCAGTAAAAATGACTCCTTGGCCATTAAATAGCCAAATAGGCCACATCTACTTTTGTGTGTCCATGAGACATATAATATTGGCAATACAAAAAAAGGTTTGAGTTGGGTTTGAATTCATGAAAACTATTCAAGATCAGGCGGGTAAGCACACACATCATGGCACACAGGATAACATGATACAATCTGACAAGGAACATTCAAACACAGGGTTTAAAACATAGGGACTAACAGGACACAGGTGAACTCGAATGACATGATTGGCTGAGACTTAGCCAAGTAGGCCTATGTTATGGCCAAGGAGTCATTTTAACTGAAGATGAATGGTTGGAATGGATTCAGCAGCCCAAAAATACCCTAATTATACACCTCATACACGCATATTGGCAATTTCTTTCACCCCATTAATCCCAGGCCCAGGGTATCCCGATACCCCCAACTTTGATTGGCTCCCACAAAGTTTCACAAGGGAGTTGTGATTGAAAAAGTTCAGAGGTGATAGTAGACACCTTTATGAATACATTTGTGAAGAAAGCTATTGGTAATGATTTAGTTCCCAGATTGGTCCAGCACTCGGCTAACTTTCCCTTACTAATTGGTCAGGCTCTAGATAAACCGGTTCTGTGCCAAAACTTGTGCGAATGGTAACGCAGTTGGACGGGTTCTTAGAAGTGTTGTATGGTCTGGTCGGAAAAGCTCTAACGGTTTCTCTTTTTGTCCATCCAGACTAACCCAACCTGTCAGTGTCCACAGCGTAACAGTTCATGTATCTATTTTCATATCTGAAATAAACTTGTATTCAATAGCTGTCTAGTCTAGCATGGTGCTTGCCTGTACATACATACCGTATTGTACAGTATGTGTGTGTTGTTGCTACATCAGTGGTTTTCTGGTTCAGGGCTAGTCTCGCGTGGTCAGACTGTTGCCTCTGTGATTTGCAAATGCTCCCGGCAGTCTGGGGCACGGAAATAGAAACGATGAGTGCGAGATAGAGTGGATGTGACGCAACCGCTCCCTTGGTGCAGTAGCAATAACAAGTCCTACTGGAAGCGTTATGTCTCCTTTCAACAGGGATGTTATTTCGTCTTTCTCTGGTGTTGTTGGTGTTACTTCCATGATGTTTTCGAATGTTTTCTTAAACTATACACCCATTACAAGAATGTGCCGCTCGAATGACTCTGTCTGCGCGAGTGTGCTTCTGTTATGTTTCCAATGGGACTACTGTTCCGTGCAGCAGTGGCTACTTCCGATACTCGCCGTTCAGGAGCTGCTGTTCCAGACTCTATATAGTATTCGGAGATTGTGGAATAGTTGTCTGGCTACGCGAGACTAGTTCAGGGCCCACTGGAAAATCTGACCACACATTCCCTGCCAAAGATACATACATCCTGTCGTTTTCAGCCACTAGATGGTGCTGTTCCCTAAACTAGTCACCAGTCTCTTCTCCGCTCTCTGGGCTGCCATAGTCTGGGATCACTTCACTTTTCAGGCTTGTAACCGGTCTGGAGCGGAAACCACAAAACGTCATGTTGTAGTACTCAAAGGACTACAATTTACCGGAAAGATCAAACCGGATTCAGTTTTAACCCAAAATATTCCCCTGCACTCAAGGACATACTTTTAGGGCCTACCTAATAAAGTCCTTGATGCGGAGTAGTTTTGCTTTTGAAAAATGTGTTTGGTATATATCTTTTTTTAGTCCAACTCGTAGCGACTGGAAAGACTACACTAGGCTACTCGAGGAATTTAAAAGGGATTGGGGAAACAAACGGAGGGAACCAAATCAGAGCGACGCCGCTTCTTCTAGTGGTTTCCGCGTTGGGCGGAAACCAAACGGGCTGTTGTGAACGAACACCAGGCTTTAAGCCTGGTGGGCGAGGTTAGGGCTGCCATGTGCTGCAGTGGATCATGTGACAGCCCAGAGATCAGCTGATCTACAGTCTAGAGAGCCTCAGAACTAACTTGACAATACATTCCAATGTGATGATGTCACATCTCATGACCAGTGATTAGATAATGATAAAGGGCATTATGGAGTTTTACTACAGCATAGTGTTATTTTTGGACACTTTCAAACACTTTCTCTCAAGGGTGAAAATCTTTTTCATCAGGCTTTACTTGTCCAGTGCTGCCCTCCTTTGCTTTTGTAGCAAATAGATCCTTCTGAACAGATCTGTGTTTGATCTTTTCCTGCACAATTCTTTCACTGCGGTCCCATTGACTTTAGTTGTTACATTGTCTGATCACCATATGAATGCTGGTCACTGCTACCGCTCCAAGGATCAAGTAATATCAGAGGTGTCAGGCATATTCGCCTATGTTTTTTTTCGCCTTGATGGATTAGGTCTTTTCGCATGGCACTTTCGCCGTGGAGGAGAGTGTTTTCACCTAACCTGTCTGGCCGTTTCGCCGCCGTTGAAGAGCCATTTCGCCTATGCTATCAGTCTGTCCAGGTGTTTGTTGTGGATATCACTGTGATTGTCATTGTTCAGCTTGGGACTGAGCTGAAAAGTGAAAATCTAACTGTTCTGCATGACGCACGGCGTCACTATAATATTTAAATGACAACGGGATAATATGCAAACATAAGACAGTCTGACAGCAGAATTGAGCATAGGCGAAATGGCTCTTCAACGGCGGCGAAACGGCCAGACAAGTTAGGTGAAAATACTCTCCACGGCGAAAGTGCTACGCGAAAAGACCATATCCATGTAGGCGAAAAAAAACATAGGCGAAAACGCTGGTGACCGTTTCTGGAGAGGAGTTTTCCTCTCGTACAGAAGGTGTGGAGGGTTCAGAGACACATAGTGAGACCATTACAGGTTCTGTAGCGGTCTCTGAATCTGGTTCTGTTGTGACTGTAGAGACTGTTCCATCTGGAGATGGAACCAAGGGAGGAGGAGGAGTGATGGCTGTGAATGTCATCATAATACAGCAGCTAATTAATTTGTCCATTTTATAGTTTACTCTTACACAAGAAAAACACATGAAATTTACATCAAATGAGAGTAATTCAATATTTGTTTAGTACAGTAATTCCTGTTTGTTTCCCTTAGTTGTGTTTGTTACTTAGGAATGACATCACAATCTCAACTTCTGCTGTCTCTCCTCCAACATGGTGGGCATGCACCTGGTAACCTTTCTCTGAGTATTCTATAATATTCTATATTCAACCCATTTAGGCCTGAACACATTATGACGCAATATTTTATGCTTTAAATATAAAAAAATAGCAGATATACAAGCTCACAGCGCGGCACCGAGTGCCGTGCTGCGAGCTTGTAGATCTGCTATTTTTGAAAAATCGTGACAATTAGAATTTTGACCTGATTCTATAAGTGTCTTTTGAATCCTAAGATTTTTGGGAAAAAAAACAATGTTTCTATGTCAGCAATCTGGCCAGCCATCGTCAAAGAAAAGGTACTTTTCACATAACTGGAGCTCAGTTAGTCTGTTCTTGAGAGACTACTATGTCAGTGGTTCTCAAACCTTTTCATGTGAAGGACCCCCAAAATGATATTTATTTGGCCACGGACCCCCATCTCAAAATATCTAGTTCCAGGGACCACCCAGAAGCAAAATTTGAGTTACAAACGTTCGCTTTGAAAATACATACATTCAAAGATTTGCACACATTTTCACGACTTTTTCAAAAATAGCAGATCTACAAGCTCGCAGCGCGGCACTCGTATATCTGCTATTTTTCACTGGTTAAAGCATTCAATAATTCTAACCCTAAATGGGTTAAACTCATCATCTAGGACTGTGATCTGAATCTCCTTCTCCGAATCTTTGAATAATCTTTCCACACCACACCAGTATGTCCCTGTGTCAGACTTTATCAGCGGTCTGATGGTTACATGGAACACTCCATCCTCAAAGAATCCTCCTTGATCTAATACTGTAATACTGTATCTACCATTCTCAGCATTAGTGCCATCTGCTCCAATGAGAACTGTAGTGCATGTCCCTGTACAGAAGTACTTGAACAGATCACCAGCTATTGAGAACCTGCATGCAATTGTAAGGTTTTCTCCTTCAGTTCCTGTTACGACTCGTTGTTGTAGAGTGACTCCACACAGAGCTGTGGAACAAACATGAACAGGGAATAGATAAGGGATATTTCAAAAAAAGCATTTGGTCATTTTATCGTGTAATGAGGCTTTTGGGAACACCCCAGACAGTTTTTAAGTTGCTTGATTCATATTTGATATTCATTTTATCAGACACACCCCCTTCCTATACAAAACATCAAACCAACAAACCATCAAAAACACTGTTCTTGGTTCTGATGACTCATACTGTCCTAATGCGTGAGCTGGCTGTGTTTTTTTAATTACTTTTTTAATTTACTTTATTCAATTTTTTGTATTCTTTTCATTTTCCAAAATAATTATTAAAAATAAAGCTCATATATTAGGAGGACAGTATGAGTCACCAGAACCAAGAACGGGTGTTTTTGATTAATCTATTATGGTTAAAATGGAGTTTGAAGTTACAATGGGTTTGTATAGGAAGGATGGGGTGTTCCCAAAAGCCTGATTAGACAATAAATTGAAATATCCCTTTAAAGCAGCTATAGTCAACTTTTTCCTTGAAAAACGGATGCTAAAATAAAAATAATGTTTCGAAAATATTTTATAAAAAAATAAGCTTCATATATGTGTTTCTATTCAAAAATGACCACAAAAAGTGTAAAATGATAAAATAATCATTTTGGCCATTGTCAGACCGACACTTTGTTTACATTCTAGTCTATAGACTAGGATGTAAACAAAGTGTCGGCCCTACAATGAAAAAGTTGACTATAGCTCCTTTAAGTTAAATACATATTTTAAAATAATAAAACATACAGTATGAAATCCAGATATTTTAGATATTAGCTCTGTACACTCTGTTTGAAGTTCCTTAAACTGTCTATTGTCTTGTCTCTCTCTTGAATCGTCTTGAATCCTGCAATTGCTCAATCTATATTAATACCAGTAAGACTTCCTAATCGGGAGATGAGCGACCGTCAGGTCGCAACGTGATTTTAGGCCAAAATGTGTAGGAGCAGTGTCCAAAAATGTGTTTGAAAAAATCGGCCTGACGGTGACGCTATATGGGACAGATCCATGTTGATGAGATGAGTGTAGACATACTGTGTACCTATTTGTGTGATTTTAGGGCAAAATCTGTAGGAGCAGTGTCCAAAAACGTGCTTGAAAAAATCTGCCTGATGGTGGCGCTATATTGGACAGATCCCTGTTGATGACATGAGTGCAGACATGTGTAGCGATTTGCGTGATTTTAAGGCAAAATCTGTAGGAGCAGTGTCCAAAAATGTTTTTGAAAAAATCGGCCTGATGGTGGCGCTATATGGGACAGATCCATGTTGATGACATGAGTGTAGACATACTGTGTACCAATGTGTGTGATTTTAGGGCAAAAATTGTAGGAGCAGTGTCCAAAAATGTGTTTGAAAAACCCACCAGGAGGGCGTAGGGCCCTGGTCCTACTCCTCCCATCCAACACTCCCTGATGACAGGTGCTGCCACCCTGCTCGTAGAAGTACGTGCAATGACCAATAGCACCCTCCCCACCCGGCTTCCCTCCCCTGAACACGGGCCAATTGCGTTCTTGTAGACACTCGACAAAGCAGGATGAACCATAATGGATTCGAACCCACAACCTCTGTGGTGGTGGGCAGGGACTTTACCACTGCTCCACCCGAGTGCCAAGATCTTATTTTGAAGCTTAATTGTTCTCTTGGAATAATTGCAATCAAACCTTCATCTTTTGTGGTCATTCTAGAACAATATTTGAAGGATTATTATGTTATATAAGCCTCTTTTATCATAGGATCCATTTACAGCATGTACCATTCTTGAATTGGGACCTAATTAAATATCGCCTCAATGGTTTTTAGCTCCATGCTCGAGCCTGGTGCCAACTGTGCAAAGCTAAGTGCCAGGTGTAAACTTATCCCATACTTAAAAAACGTATCCCATACCTACAGTATATACGTAACTACTTTCATCATATTTAATGCGATGGCCCTTTACTTTAGTTCATGATGAATTCGTTTATTGACAGAAGCGGTCCTGTTTTGTTGCCACTGTAGGAGTGCAGCTCACCCATCTGACCACTTAACATGGCAGCTGAAAGGCTGGCGTGTTAAGTGGTCAGATGGTTGGACCCCCAAACGCTTTGGAGATTTTCGGGCCCTGATCCAGGAAAGGTTGGTAACCACTGATCTAAACGATGGACAGACATACAGTCCAGTCCACAGTGTCCGCTCTGAAGACCAGTGAGTAAATCCAGGGGCGTCACAAGGGGGGTAGCGGGACTGAGTTACTAGGGCCCAAGGTGGAGTGGCTGTAATTATTGTATACTTTAGCTATTGAAAAATAGCAGATCTACAAGCTCACAACGCAGCACCGAGTGGTGCGCTGCGAGCTTGTAGATCTGCCATTTTTGAAAAGTCATGAACATGTGTGCAAATCTTTGAATATATGTATTTTTAAGCAAACATTTCTAACAACAATTTTGCTTCTCAGGGGGTCCCTGGAACTAAATATTTTGAGATGGGGTTCCGTGGCCAAATACATTTAATTTTGGGGGTCCTTCACATGAAAAAGTTTGAACACCACTGACATAGAAACATAGGTTTTTCAAAAAAACTTTGAAGGATTTGAAATATATAAAAAAAGCAGATCTACAAGCTTGCAGCGCGGCACTCTGTGCCGTGCTGTGAGCTTGTATATCTGCTATTTTTCAATAGTTAAAGCACAAAATAATTGTGCGGGGGCCCGAAGTGAATACTTGTACCCAGGGCCCAGAATTTGGTGCGACATAGAGGATGACACAGGAGTGGATTTTCACTCCTGTCCCGTCCCACTCCCGCAGAATAAATCCCGTCCTGTCCCACTCCTGTACAATGACTCCTGGTCCCATCCCGCTCCTGGTCAAAATCACTCCTGTTCACATCCCGGTCCCAAAAAAAAATAAAAATAAATACAATCGTGCAGATGTTTTTCTATTTTGATCCATATTATATTTGATATCATGTTTATTATTATATAATGTATAATTTTATAATGTTCGCAGTTCAAAGACCTCACTTTCCTGTGCAATTTATTTCTGCGATTTGATGAACTGGTCTGGGATGATTCCCGCTCCTGCCCACTCCTGTTGATTTTCATTCCTGTCCCGTCCCGATCCTGGCATTAATACAAATTTGACTCCTGTCCTGCGGGAATCCCACGGGACCCACGGGAATTCCTGTCAAATGTCATCCTCTACTGCGACACCCCTTCTGAAGACCAGTGAGTACATCTACTAATGAGAGCAGATGGGGGCTGTCTTCACCATCTGGGAATACCATCTATGTGACCCTAATGACACAAATATAATCCTTTGCACAACCTCCTCTGATATTGCGCTGTGTTTTGAGCCTTGGTCTGTAATTAAAAAGCTGTGAATGGTGTTCCAAGAGAGACAAAAGAGAGACACAGTAATTAAATGGCTATCATCCTTTGTAGGCTAGCACACAAACTATCGTTCTGTAACAATATATCATAGTGATATAGAAAAACAGTGTTAAAATAAGAATAACAAGCATTTAGGAGTCAAGCGTTTTGCTCAAGAACACTTCAATGCCAAGCCAGGATATTGAAGTTGGAACCTTCAGATTTCCAAGCTACACCTCTTGAGCCGCTGTATCTATACTAATGAGCTAACTTTGAGAAGTGTCTTCACAAATGATCCCAGAGTCTGTGTAGTACACAGAGTCTGTGTAGTTTCACGATTTTTGAAAAATCGTGAAAATTAGAATTTTGACCCGATTCTATAAGTGTCTTTTGAAGATTTTTTTTGAAAAACCTATGTTTCTATGTCAGCAACCTGGCTATAGCCATCGTCAAAGAAAAGTTCCTTTTCACTTAACTGGAGCTCAGTTAGTCTGTTCTTGAGAGACTACTATGTCAGTGGTTCTCAAACCTTTTCATGTGAAGGACCCCCAAAATGATATTTATTTGGCCACGGACCCCCATCTCAAAATATCTAGTTCCAGGGACCACCCAGAAGCAAAATTTGAGTTACAAATGTTCGCTTTGAAAATACATATATTCAAAGATTTGCACACATTTTCACGACTTTTTCAAAAATAGCAGATCTACAAGCTCGCAGCGCGGCACTCGGTGCCGCGCTGTGAGCTTGTATATCTGCTATTTTTCACTGGTTAAAGCATTCAATAATTCTAGGCCTAAATGGGTAGTCTGTGTAGACATAGGGAACTAAAAACAAGGAGGAATGACAGAACTGGTTGACGCAGACAATAGCTACAGTAGACTCCATTATCATCTATGAACATGAGATGGAGGACTAGTAGCCTACTCTGACTTGACACCAATTGTTAGTCAAAGCTGCTCAGGCTCATTACAGGCCCCTCAGGCTGCTCCATCTAAATGAGAATATAATGACTAAATAATCCTTTGGAATGCGACATTTGTCTTCCAGGAGACACTTTTGAAAAACAACAGGTCAATAGGACAGATCAATATGACAATGACCACTCTTTTTAAGGACTGTTTCAGAGTGACCACAGTGGAACATAATTATGGATGTAGGATCCACACATTAACGAGGAAATAGCTTTCTGACAGGCCTGTATAGATATTAGGCTATACTTTCTTATGTACAATTTAAGCATTTAGCAGACGCTCTTAAACCAAAGCGATTTACAATAAGCAAGGTAATACATCAATACATCAAATGCATAGAAATATCAATCTAGACAAAATAACGTAGGTAGACCGAGCAGCTAATCGGTAAAAAGCTTTATATCTAGCTTGGCTTTCATGTACACAGAACAGACCAGACCAGACCACTGGTTTAAAGTAAAATCTGTGTTTCCGCTAAGAAATCACGTAGGTTTTGAGCATGGAGACTGAAGTCACGTGCTGAAAACAAATCAATCAGATCAGCACTGATATGAGACTCTGTGATGGGCATGCTGTTTATCTGCAGAGCATCAGAGACATCTACTGGCCAGGAATGCCATGCAGGGCAGGGCACACACATGTTCATGTTTGCACTGAGGTTGAAGTATAGGCTGACAACACCATTTCTATACAGAAGTAGGTCTACTGACTAGGTGTTATTGTCTCCGCCGTTATTGTCTCCGCCCCGTCCATCCGCTCGTACAGCCTTCCATCTGTCCGTCCGTTAACAGATAATCTCCGGCACTGTTGGGGTGAAAACTTTGCATGCATGCTCCCTGGAGTGTCACCATTTTTGCAAAACATTTTTTTTATATTACTCCTACAGATGTTGACCAAACCTCAAGCAATTCGGTACTCATTAACCTCTGTAGTAATCCTATTAAGACACATCTGTCAGAATTCCCCTGTTGGCTTCCAAGGTTTGCCCATTTTGAACCAAATACCACTTATCATAAACAAAGTGGCCAAACCCTGCACTCTCTGGACGGATGCTACACCAGAATGTTGCATGTAGTACTCAATATCAGCAATGTTACCGACAAGAATCTGTATGTTGGAATACCAAGGGTGAGCGATAAAATAGCAACCTGGAGAATGAGACTAGCCAAAGACAAGACCAAGAGCTGCCAGCCATCAAACTGATGCTTGCTGTGGGAACCAACACCCACCGGTCAGAGGACATCCCACATTAAAGACGCAGGAGGGCAAAGCACCTACGAGCTGGCCAGATGTATGGAGAACCGGGATGACTGGAAGCCACGATGGAGGGCTTGTCTGAGGACGACCTAGAGCAGAGGTGCCTAAAAGGTAGGTTGTGATCTACTACCAGTGTTTACTAAAGAGCATACCATACTGAACAAAAACTCTATAGCAATATTAGACTATAGAGCAATTTAATACATACTCGTTTTAACCTTTACATACAATATATTATGTCTAGAAGGCATGAATATTATACAACCCATGTAGAGTACTATTGTCTCTGTTGACAGAGTTAACACGTGTAGACCAGAAATACTAAAGTGAAATAATATAAAACTGACCGAGGAATAGAATAAAGAATTCACAGGGAGCCATCAGCTGTTGCTGGAACTCAGTCAAGAATGTAACGGAGGCAGGTTTATTCACTCACTCATTAAATACAAGTCACATTATGTCATTGTAACAAGCAATTCCGGACATGCACTTCAAAATAATTCATACAATACGTGAGCACATATCATAAACATATCAATACACGATACACTTGATTGAGATCATTATGTCAACAGTCTGCTTGTAATAATGTAACATGAATAATGATAAAATCAATACAAGGCAAACATGAACTACTTCTTGGTTAATAAGTCTTTATCGTCCCACAGGGATATTCAGCTTTAAGTCTGTTCCAAAGACTATCAGGAAGTGTGGGAAGTCCGATATCTTAGAGCCAATACGAGTAATA
Source organism: Nannobrachium achirus (assembly GCF_963921795.1). NCBI lineage: Eukaryota > Metazoa > Chordata > Actinopteri > Myctophiformes > Myctophidae > Nannobrachium > Nannobrachium achirus. The sequence goes on along the minus strand of NC_137817.1, from coordinate 63,874,151 downwards.
CTGAAACGTTTGTTTTTGTTAAACATGGTCAATAGCATTTCTCTATTATAAATCCTTGTTTTGAGTGGTCTTGTGTAATATTGTAATATCTTGAAATATGGACTTTTGATATTCATGAGCTGTATGTCATAAAAAACAAAGTTTTAACTAAAAAAGGTTTGGAATAATTCACTGAATGTCCAATAAAGTTTCAAGAAATATATGAAGGTTTCAAGAAATGTTACTTTTACACTATATTCAAAATGTTCTGTAAGGATCTGTACACAGCTTAAATGGTCACAATGTAGAAATACTCTGTTACAAGTAAAAGTCTAGTATTCAAAAGTATTGGCATCAAAATATACTTAAAGTACCAAAAGTAAAAGTACTACTCAATATGCAGAATGTCCCATTTCAAGTTTTCAAAATGTAAAATAGCAGATCAAAAGCTCACAACGCACTGCGATGTGAAGCGTTGTGAGCTTGTAGATCAGCTATTTTCAAACATCCGAAATATAGAGCTTAAATGGTTAACGAATGTTTAGTAATACAAATCTAAAAAGTAACTATTAACTTGTGTTTTCAAGTAGTTAAGTAGTTGTGGACAAAAAATATTATACTTTCCACAGAGATGTGGTGGAGTAGAAGTAAAAGTATTGAAAATACTCCACTAAAGTAGAAATATATTTAAGAACAGCACTTGAGTAAATGTACTTAGTAACTTTACACAACTGGGAGATGTGAGATCAAATGTAGGGTCATGCTTCTCAGTGCCACTATGTATGCAGTACCTATGCTAATAATAATATATCATAAAGTCTAATGAACAATCAAATTCAGAACTGAGTAGCTAAGCATTAAATGAAAAGGAAACTTTATATGTCTATACAAAATGACATTGACCCATGAACCTTCAAATTATTCAACCTTCAAAAGATCCACCTGAAATGTAGCCTATTGCCTTTGAACCAAAAAAAGAAAAGAAAATTAAAACTCCAAAAAGGTAAAAAGGAGAATAGAAGTACCCAAGTTGTCCACGTGTGCAGTGGTGAGTTCTCCTAAGGAAACAGAGGCAGGATGAGAAGTGGGTTCTCCAGTCACGATGAGCAGTTTTCTTTCCTCACAGTGTCCACTTTAAACAGAAGAGTCACACAGAAAAGTGATGTTAGATGAATGAATGCAGGACAACATGTCTCTCACGGCAAAGGCAAAAAACATCTGAAACCATTTAGTCTTCTTTTACATCAATCACTCCATGAAAGAATAAGGGCGCCCGCTGGCCTACTGGTCCGGGTGCATACCACTTAGGCATCGCTACAAAGGCATGGATGTCTGACGGCGTCGCCGGTTCGATTCCCGATCCGGAAGACCTCATGTCACACGTCACTCCCCCCATTTCCTGTCAGTCTACTGTCCTATCAATAAAGGCATAAAAGCCCCAAAACAAATCTTTCAGCAGATTTAGAAAAATTAAGAATAAAACAATGTTTTATGAAGCAGCATATTAGAAACAGCATAGACTGTTTGTTTACGTTTTGACCACAGAGGCACTGTGTACAACCATACTGGCCAAATATTAAAGATGACATTAATTTGGTTGTACAACATTACCATAAAGCAGATACATTTTTAGGCCTACAATTTGTGGATGCTTTAACTATTAAAAAATAGCAGATATACAAGCTCAAAGCGCACTGCGAGCTTGTTTTGAAAAGTTGTGAAAATATGTGCAAATCTTTGAATATATGTATTTTTAAAGCGAACGTTTGTAACTCAAATTTTGCTTCTGGGGGCTCCCTACTCCCTGGAACTAAATATTTTGAGAAATATATACATATCATTTTGGGGGTCCTTCACATGAAAAAGTTTGAGAACCACTGACATAGTAGTCTCTCAAGAACAGACTAACTGAGCTACAGTTAAGTGAAAAGGACCTTTTCTTTGATGATGGGTGGCCAGATTGCTGACATAGAAACACAGAAACATAGGTTTTTCAAAAAACCTTAGAAGGATTCAAAACATACTTATAGAAAGTGGGTAAAAATTCAAATTTTCAAGATTTTTCAAAAATAGCAGATCCACAAGCTAGCAGCGCAGCACTTGGTGCCACGCTGCGAGCTTGTATATCTGCTATTTTTCAATTGTTAAAGCATAAAATAATGATACACAATACTGTGTACCCGTTCTGAATGGGTTTACAGATTACCACTTATCACAACGCGTTGTGAGCTTGTAGATCGGCTATTTCCACTATTTTTTACTTTTAAAAAAATTGAACATTTTTCAACATGTAAACGATTTATGTCAAATAATCGTGATTATGTCAAATAATTGCGATTAGACGATTATGTAATAATTGTGACAGCCCTAGCTGACCCCTGTCTGCTAGTAGGACTCCACAGAATGTACCCAGAGTGTGAAGATGATGATGATGATGATGATGGCTGATGATCTCTGTCTGGTAGGTGTAAGCGTGGGATCTCTTCATCCAGATGAGATCTTAGCACTGCTCTTTCAGCCATCGCCCTTGAGAGAACTGAGAGGATCTGGAGACTGGAGCACAACAGACAGAGAGGAAGGAAAGAATATGGTTAAGTGGATAGATGGATGGGGAGGCGAGGACATGAGTGAGTGAAAGGGGAGGCGGGGCTGAAAGGCAAAGGGTAAAAGCAATGCAACACAATCTAACACAAGATGAGGGTCATTTGACTACTGCGCTATCCTCTACATCAGGGGTTCCCAAACCTTTTTGTCTTAGGGCACCCCATAAATATTTTTTTAATCCGAGGCACCCCTACATTATAATTTTCACTCCCAGCACCTTATATTTATAGCATACCGTCGTTGTCGGGTGGAAACCTTTTGTATTTATAATCTATAAAATGCACAAAACTAGTGAAAACAGCCGATCTACAAGCACATAACGCCTCGCATGTAGATCGGCTGTTTTCACAAATTTTGTGCGACAGTCTTGTACGATGAAGCAGGGCTTTGCTTTACCAAAAGACATACACATTTGAAACTTGAAGATACAAGGTTTCTGCCCGAAAGTGACAATATTTTAGTCATTATGTTGCGAGGAAAACGTAGAGATAATTTTTGTTAGGACTGAAAATAACTTTGTACTTTTAAAGTTTAAAATGATACTAAATATTTTTTCAAGTGTCAAATAAATTCCAAATGTTATCAAATTATCTTGTGGCACCCCTGGCCGTCACGGCAGAGGCCTGGATAAGCAAGTAAACTAGCCTCCTGCCTTCTCTGGCCGACTATTCTGCTGCTAGAGAAAGACACATATTGTCTTACTGCAAACTAAATAAAATCAGCTAAAATTAACTCTGATGTTCAATCCACAGAAACAAAAATATGAAGAAATCCATCATCTGAAAAGAAAGAATCACCTCTTTCTTCCTGCCCAGCTTAGCGTGGAGTCCTGACACATCACTGGTCCTGACATGGGCTGTATTCAGCATCTGGAGGGAACACAAACACAACATCACATTAAACTATTGTCTGTCTAACTCTAAACCAAGTAAAAAAAAAAGGTTAAATGAAACATTCAAACCGATCGTCATCAAGAGACTCCATGTTTGTAGAAATAAATCTGCTTTAATATATAGGCCTGCTGTTCCATTCCAGGCCCAGACAGTCACAGAATTGCTAGAGTTCATAATACTGCAACTCCTACTAATCTTTAGGATCATTTTACGCTGGTTGACTGCCCCTTTCTTCTCTGCAACCCAGTCAGTTAAATCTACAGTGCTAAAAGGCTGCCCACTGCGAGACGTTCCTTTATATCTCCTCCAGTGCCTTCTGCCTTGTTGGTCTCCTCTGCCTGTGGTAAGAACAGAAAACAAGGAAATGTACTCATTTTAGTTTACAATGAAAATGGGCTTACAGGTTAATTAGTTTCCATTTTTACACTGTCAGAGTTAAATTAACACTCAACACTGAGGATTTCATTTACATTTATTTCATGTACAAATATAAGTACAGAGGCATTGGTATCAAATTGTATTTAAAAAGGTACCAAAAGTAGAAAGTACTCGTTATGCAGACGGTCCATTTCAAGTTTGCAAATCTTTTGTGAGCTTGTAGATCGGCCATTTTCAAAAAGGCTGAAATGTACTGTACATAGGGCTGAAATGGTTAATGCATGTTTTGTAATAAGAATCCAAATCTACAAAGTAACTAGTAACTCAAGTTTTCAAATAATTATAGAGTACAACATTCTCCTCTCAGAAAAATACAAAGAAATTGAAAAATACCAAAACGTTTGAACTAAGTACACTACTAGTAAATGTACCTACAGTACAGTTCCTTTACACCACTGATGAAGTGCCCACTCTCCAGCCAGGAGACAGAGTCCAGGTCTAGTTAGAGCAGGGCAGCACCTCCAGCAAGCAGCTACTGGACCAGGACCACACACCCATTGTTGGGACTGTTGAGCACAGCACTTAAAACAAAGGTTATAGTCTCTGTCGGGAGGAAACCTCATTATGTCCAAAAGTGTTACTTCTCCAAATGACCAGTGTTCCAGTGGATCCAATGTCATTATTTATTCACAAGCTTTTGGGAATATTTTAATTCGTTCAATCTTTATAAAAGCCAGGCACAGACAGATCACTACTTCTGCTACTTTTGTGCGATACTGTACTATGACAAAGAGGAGCATTAATTTATGAGAAAAAAATAATAATAATACAAATTTGAAGAGGTTTCTGCTCGACCACAATGATATATAGTTAGTAGGCCTACAATATATACTGTATATAATATATTACACAAAGAAAAGCAAGCAAGAAAGTAGACATGTAGTCTGATAAAGAAATAAACAATAACTACAGCTGATCTATAAACGGTTGGACATGATCTTCAATGCAAGCGCACAAATCAGACATTCGCAAAATTATAGTATAGATTGTGACAGACCCAGCTGACCCCTGTCTGCTAGTAGGACTCCACAGAATGTACCCAGAGTGTGACGATGATGATGATGGCTGATGATCTCTGTCTGGTAGGTGTAAGCGTGGGATCTCTTCATCCAGATGAGATCTTAGCACTGCTCTTTCAGCCATCGCCTTGAGAGAACTGAGAGGATCTGGAGACTGGAGCACAACAGACAGAGAGGAAGGAAAGAATATGGTTAAGTGGATAGATGGATGGAGAGGCGAGGACATGAGTGAGTGAGTGAATGAAAAGGGAGGGGGGCTGAAAGGCAAAGGGTAAAAGCAATGCAACACAATCTAACACAAGATGAGGGTCATTTGACTACTGCGCCATCCTCTACATCAGGGGTTCCCAAACTTTTTTGTCTCAGGGCACCCCATAAATATTTTTTTAATCCGAGGCACCCCTACATTATAATTTTCACTCCCAGCACCTTATATTTATAGCATATCGTCGTTGTCGGGTGGAAACCTTTTGTATTTATAATCTATAAAATGCACAAAACTAGTGAAAACAGCCGATCTACAAGCACATAACGCCTCGCATGTAGATCGGCTGTTTTCACTAGTTTTGTGCGACAGTCTTGTACGATGAAGCAGGGCTTTGCTTTACAAAAAGACATACACATTTGAAACTTGAAGATACACGGTTTCTGCCCGCCAGTGACAATATTTTAGTCATTATGTTGCAAGGAAAACGTCGAGATAATTTTTGTTAGGACTGAAAATAACTTTGTACTTTTAAAGTTTAAAATGATACTAAATATTTTTTCAAGTGTCAAATAAATTCCAAATGTTATCAAATTATCTTGTGGCACCCCTGGCCGTCACGGCAGAGGCCTGGATAAGCAAGTAAACTAGCCTCCTGCCTTCTCTGGCCGACTATTCTGCTGCTAGAGAAAGACACATATTGTCTTACTGCAAACTAAATAAAATCAGCTAAAATTAACTCTGATGTTCAATCCACAGAAACAAAAATATGAAGAAATCCATCATCTGAAAAGAAAGAATCACCTCTTTCTTCCTGCCCAGCTTAGCGTGGAGTCCTGACACATCACTGGTCCTGACATGGGCTGTATTCAGCATCTGGAGGGAACACAAACACAACATCACATTAAACTATTGTCTGTCTAACTCTAAACCAAGTAAAAAAAAAAGGTTAAATGAAACATTCAAACCGATCGTCATCAAGAGACTCCATGTTTGTAGAAATAAATCTGCTTAAATAGATAGGCCTGCTGTTCCATTCCAGGCCCAGACAGTCACAGAATTGCTAGAGTTCATAATACTGCAACTCCTACTAATCTTTAGGATCATTTTACACTGGTTGACTGCCCCTTTCTTCTCTGCAACCCAGTCAGTTAAATCTACAGTGCTAAAAGGCTGCCCACTGCGAGACGTTCCTTTATATCTCCTCCAGTGCCTTCTGCCTTGTTGGTCTCCTCTGCCTGTGGTAAGAACAGAAAACAAGGAAATGTACTCATTTTAGTTTACAATGAAAATGGGCTTACAGGTTAATTAGTTTCCATTTTTACACTGTCAGAGTTAAATTAACACTCAACACTGAGGATTTCATTTACATTTTTTTCATGTACAAATATAAGTACAGAGGCATTGGTATCAAATTGTATTTAAAAAGGTACCAAAAGTAGAAAGTACTCGTTATGCAGACAGTCCATTTCAAGTTTGCAAATCTTTTGTGAGCTTGTAGATCGGCCATTTTCAAAAAGGCTGAAATGTACTGTACATAGGGCTGAAATGGTTAATGCATGTTTTGTAATAAGAATCCAAATCTACAAAGTAACTAGTAACTCAAGTTTTCAAATAATTATAGAGTACAACATTCTCCTCTCAGAAAAATACAAAGAAATTGAAAAATACCAAAACGTTTGAACTAAGTACACTACTAGTAAATGTACCTACAGTACAGTTCCTTTACACCACTGATGAAGTGCCCACTCTCCAGCCAGGAGACAGAGTCCAGGTCTAGTTAGAGTAGGGCAGCACCTCCAGCAAGCAGCTACTGGACCAGGACCACACACCCATTGTTGGGACTGTTGAGCACAGCACTTAAAACAAAGGTTATAGTCTCTGTCGGGAGGAAACCTCATTATGTCCAAAAGTGTTACTTCTCCAAATGACCAGTGTTCCAGTGGATCCAATGTCATTATTTATTCACAAGCTTTTGGGAATATTTTAATTCGTTCAATCTTTATAAAAGCCAGGCACAGACAGATCACTACTTCTGCTACTTTTGTGCGATACTGTACTATGACAAAGAGGAGCATTAATTTATGAGAAAAAAATAATAATAATACAAATTTGAAGAGGTTTCTGCTCGACCACAATGATATATAGTTAGTAGGCCTACAATATATACTGTATATAATATATTACACAAAGAAAAGCAAGCAAGAAAGTAGACATGTAGTCTGATAAAGAAATAAACAATAACTACAGCTGATCTATAAACGGTTGGACATGATCTTCAATGCAAGCGCACAAATCGGTTTCGCCAACACTTAAAGGGGGCGTGACACCGGCCGAAATTTAACATTATGATACAGTAAGTCACGTGGTGTTTCTTCAAACGGTCTGAAAAGGAGGCGGGGCCGTATCAGTTAGTAGTGAATGTATACTTCGTCCGTCGTGCTGTGCCGCGCAATGTATACTTCGTCCGTTGTGCGGTGCCTCGCAATGTATACTTCGTCCGTCCTGCCGTGCCGCGCACAACGTGATGTTGTTGTTAGCGTGTAGCAGCGCCGCACCGCAAGGCTATTTTGGAGAGCTATTGTGTGTGTCACACACAGGCTACACACACACAGAGTGTATGAGCCACGGACCTCAGTCCTCCGAGACAGCAGGACATATGTCTGCTAAAAGGGCTCAAAGCTGCCGAGGAGAAGGAGATCGCTGGACGCTCGTTCTAAGCTGTCCCGGCCGCGTGATATTGAAACGTAACGGCATTGCGGCTAGCGGAAGACACAGCAGGGTATGGCCGACAAAACCGTCCCTTAGACGGGGAGAACTGAGAAGCGTGTTGACCCTCGTAACGAATCTCTGACACCTTTTTTGAAAAAGACATGTACTTTTTTACCATTTTATAGCGAATGGTGTATAATTTTTACCCCTAGAACTGATAGTTTTAAAGTTGGTTTAGAAAGTCGGAAACATGCCTCGGACAGCTTTTTTTGGGGCAGTTTCAAAAGATAATGATATGGATACTCGACTCCGCGAGTCTCCGCCCCTCCCCCCATTAGCCCAATCAAATTAATGTATTGCCGTTACTGTACAGAAAGTACTACTTTCAGTACAGTAACTACAATAAATTAATTTGATTGGGTAATTTAACATGGGGGTACATGACATCATTAAAAAAATTGGCTAATTTGATAGCCATAATTAGCTGTTTTGGCCATGTCATGCCCACTTTAAGTAAAGGTTGGGTTGGGAAGAATTATTACCAGCACTTATAATAAACCTTGTTATAAGTTCTTGTTCTTGTGCATAATTATAAACATGTATAACAAGTGTTATGCAGCCTTTTAAGTACATTATGAATGCATTATAGACTCGGCCTTTAAGTAAAGTGTTATCTCAAGTTTCCTTCACAGCAGAGCCCTGTAATTTTGGCATAATGTGTCATGCAGTTTAATATACAATGGTTCATACATTACAAACCTCCATCTCGATGGTTTCTTTTGAGTCCAGGAGATTCCATGTCATGCCCAAACCTTCCCAGGAGGGGCTTCTACCTTGCACAGGAGTTGCTGTGGCTGCCATCTCTGTGGACGTCTGCTGGGTGATTTCTGTAACATGTTAGTTTTATCTATGGATTGCTCTTGGTCTGATCCCTCACCCTGTTGAGCTGTCTGGCATGATGGTAGCACCTGCCAGAAGCTTGGGTTATTGGGTCATTAGCCCCTCCGCCACTACACGGCGGCAATCCATCGGAGGAGTCCCAATTTAGTCGTTGTCAATTCCCAACTGTCCCCAAGTGTCCTTTCAGTCCTTGTTGCTGCACTAACACCTCCACAGCTGGGGATGTATAAACTACTGTGTGTATCCTCCCATATACACTTGCCAGTAGCTTCTGTAGTGCAGCAAAAAGAACGGTCACTTGATCCAGCCAGCTTTCCACCCCAATTTTAAGATGCTCTGGGTTAAGAGCGTCTGCTAAATGCTCAATTGTAAATTGTCTAAACACGGCCAATTGTGTTTAGATTGGTGGAGCGCCAGGCCAAGCTGGAGGCATCGCAGTTACTGCTGCGGTGGTGGGTGATTTTATCTCTCCCACACGCTCCATAGACAGACAGGCTCAGGTGCAAGACGCTACCTAGAGCCTAGTCTGGGATCACTTCACTTTTCGGGCTTGTAACCGGTCTGGTGCGGAAACCACAAAACGTCATGTTGTAGTACTCAAAGGACTACAATTTGGCCGGAACTATCCACCGGAAACAGTTTTAACCCAAAATAATTCCCCTGCACTCAAGGACATACTTTTTATGGCCTACCTAATAAACTCCTTGATGCGGAGTAGTTTTGCTTTTGAAAAATGTGTTTGGTATATGCATCTTTTTTTAGTCCAACTCGTAGCGACTGGAAAGACTACACTAAGCAACTCGAGCATTTTAAAAAGGGATTGGGGAAACAAACGGAGGGAACCAAATCAGAGCGACGCCGCTTCTTCTAGTGGTTTCCGCGTTGGGCGGAAACCAAACGGGCTGTTGTGAACGAACACCAGGCTTTCTCTCAGAAAGCCTGGTGGGCGAGGTTACCTAGAGCCTGGCCCCGCAAGACGTCAAGGCCAGTCACCATCACAGGGTTGAAGGTTGACTCGAGCGAGCCCGCCAGGCCAACAGAGTGGTGATGACACATACTGCACGCAGGACAGACTCTCCAAAGGGAGAGGATGAAGCCACGTCAGTAGAAACCTGTGAAAATACATTAGATAGACAGACACTTTTTTTGGTTAGTTTTAGTTTTGTGTTTTTTTTTTGTTTTTTTTATAGTTTTCTTTTGGTACAACAACAACTAGTATACATATATATTTCTAATAATACCTACCATTATTACTTTAAGTTAAAAATCTAAACCATATAAAAGTGGCGAAATTCAGTGCTATAAAAATGATAATGAGATCTTAACAATTATTTCTAATACCAAGTAGGCCTAGTCAGCCAACAGGAACAAAAGTCAACAACCACCCTTTAAAACTTAAACAACCTATCAACATCACCCCACAACTGTTGTAAACAAGCCTCGCTCTCGTGGTGTAAATTACCTACAAACAACTTTTCAAAGTCTAAAGATCCCACCTCTACTCTACAGTCTGTAGAGGGTCACCAGCACTTTCGCCTATAACATATTCGCCTACACGCATTTGGTCCTTTCGCCTGGCATTTTCGCCGTGGAGGAGAGTCTTTTCACCTACCTGTCTGAGCCATTTCGCTTACCCTCAATTCTGCTGTCAGACTGTCCATGTTTGCATATTATCTCTTTGTCATTTAAATATTATAGTGACTGTGACAGTGGTGTCAAGTGAATCTAACAGTTTATTTGACATTTATTATTTACATCACATTTTATTCCTAAAAAATGGCAAAATAGTTTTTTATGCCTGTTGACAGGCAAGGTTGATTCTATAGGCTATTTAGGTGTAGCATATATCTTATATCGACCTATAGGCTAATAGCCTACATATATATTTTGTATAGCCTAATGTTAAAACAATATAGGCCTACAGCTACAATACTGTTCATTTTACAATACTGTTCAATACTGCACCAAAGAATGTATAGTATCGGGACATGGATTAATTAATTATTTGGGCGCACCTGATTCCAATAGCTCTGTATTTATGTGATTACTATGGAGTGCATAGGATAGCCGTGTGTAGGTTTGACATGTAACACCACTGTCACAGTCACTATAATATTTAAATGACAAAGAGATAATATGAAAACATGGACAGTCTGACAGCAGAATTGAGGGTAGGCGAAATGGCTCAGACAGGTAGGTGAAAAGACTCTCCTCAAGGCGAAAATGCCAGGCGAAAGGACCAAATGCGTGTGGGCGAATATGTTCTAGGCGAATATGCCTGACACCCTGTAGAGTACCTGGCTGCATTCCTTTGTGAAAGGAAGGCAATTAGCAGGTCGGCCTGGTGCAAAGTCCTCTCCTTTCTGGCCTGTTGACGGGCTCTCCGTGTACGTTCCCTGAACATGTCACGGTCACTCTGAGTGTACTCAGAGCGTAGTCGTACAAAAGTAACGGGGAAGGCCAACCGGGGCTTTTCCACAGGGGTGCTATAGGCGACCTTGGGCTCAATGGTTGCCTGGACCTTCGACACAGAGGGCACCAGACACTGACACAGGGGTAGGCCTACAAAGTCTCTATCCTTGGCGGGGCGTCGTCTGTGCCCTGCTGCTGCTGGGTGGAGGACCACCGCTCTGTTCGACGCCAGCTTCTGCAGCCAACAGAGGGTTTGCAGTGTTTCACACAACTCTGACCCATGATGACAACGACAACCCTGACAACTTTAGAAAATAAACAAAACTCACCCAAAAGCACCTAACAGTTCTAACTAGATTAGATCACTTAATTTTAACAAGCGACAGGATGACCGAGTCAGTGATTTAAACGACAACGGCTTCCCGTCTTTCAGTCAAACGTTAACCACCACAACAAAATGTAAACCACCTCAACAAAATGTAAGCCACAAATGTAACCACAACAGTGTACTAAAAACGGTTGAAAATGAGCCACAACTGTCTTAAACAAGCCTCTAACGGTGTAAATAACTACAAATACGTCCGTGTGTGTGTGTGTGTGTGTGTGTGTGTGTGTGTGTGTGTGTGTGTGTGTGTGTGTGTGTCGTCGAGCAAACGTACTTACCTCAGTTCAGTTGGTCAAGCTGAAGACTCGGAATCCAAAAAGAAGTGTTAAAAATATCAAATTAAAAGTTGAAATGACCGGTAATGGCAACAGTTGGACGACAAGCGTCGAAAACAAGCAGTCACCGGTGGTAAACAAAAATTAGCTGCAAAAAAGTTAGCAAAAAGTGGATCAAACAAAAGATTCTGGTAGATTCTGGTAGTCTGTCTGGCGATGTGTCGTCTGGTCCGGTAGTGTGCTGGTAGCAGGTGTGTTTGCTGGTAAGCAAGGGTAGATACGTCTGATTCTGTCAAAGATTCGAGAGCATCTGACAGATCAACTCAGAGCCGTCTAATCAGATCCATTACATTATAGGCTACGGCTCTGGATCAACTGCTCCGCGGTGTATTTAAAAGCAGCGCACTTCACGAGACCAAGTCGCTGCTCGTTGATTGGCCCGCTGGCCGTCAGCTGACCAATCCGCGGCCCCGCTGTGACGTCAGGTAAACGAAACTACATTTCAAACTCGTAGCGACGTTACGTTGGTCACAATGCGTCAGTACTTTTACTTTTGGTACTTTAAGTACATTTTGATGGAAAAAGTATTGGCCCAAAAGACTTTTGTAGTTTTACTCGAGTAAATGTAGAATTACGGGCTTTTAATTGATACAGCAGGCGGATTCCGACCAGACTGTTTTTAGACTGGCCATAGCAGGCAGCGTTAGCAAGCAACAAAGCCAAACGTAGCGTAGCCCCCAGCCAGTGTCAGACACCCGCTTGTCTCAGTGGCTGCATAGTGGAGGGACAACGCATGGTGTGCTGCCATGTCTGATTATTATAAGCCACGTTGAGCTTGTTTTTATGTAAAGTTGCTTGTATGCTAAATAATATGGTGGATGCGGTGGTGAGCTTGTAGATCGGCTTGGCCACTTTCAAATAGCCGACGTATATAGGTTTAAAGACCTCACGTGGCCTGTATTCACTTATTTAAGCCTTGTTTTCATAGACCTGGTTGCTTATTCCTCTCGCAAAATTTGGCAACACAGTGAACACACTCACACCCGTCTATTTTGGTTATAGTAATGACTGAAAACTTACAGAGGCTATTTGCTCAAGCTTGAAGCCTACTATAGTATCTCTTGTTGTGTGCAAAACAATTTGTTCATAAATAAAGCACCTTGTAACTGAAGACGATGGCCAATATTGATGATAATGATAATAGAAAAGAAAATCTTTTTTCCCCCTTTTTATTTTTATTTTATATTGTTATTTTTTTTAACCCAAGTTAAGGCTAAGAGGCACTGTCATAATTCAATTTGCTTAGAAGCAAAATAAAAAGAGATTTTTGGAAAGTCAAACTTCTTGTTTTTTTTAATGGAAAACACGTACCGAACCGTACCGAAACCGTGACCCCAAAACCGAGGTACGAACCGAACCGTGGACTACACGAACCGTGGCACCCCTAATTTAAACCCAAGATAGAACTATGGCTGGTTTACATTGGGGTCCTTTGTACTCAATTCATAGACATTCAATGTCTATGAATGTCTGTGGGCGGCAGTGGCTCAGGGGTAGAGTTGCCGTCATTAGAACACAGAGGGTTCCCAGTTGGATCCCGGGCTCCCCCAGAGTTAGTGTGGAAGAGTCCTTGAGCAAGACTCTGAACCCCTAACTGCTCCTGATGAGCAGGTTGGTGCCAAGCATGGTTTCCTCTGACATCACTGTATGTATGTGTGTGTGTGTGTGTGTGTGTGTGTGTGTGTGTGTGTGTGTGTGTGTGTGTGTGTGTGTGTGTGTGTGTGTGTGTGTGTGTGTGTTGTAGTAGAAATATTTATAGAGCAACAAATGTGTATATGATATACTTGCTTTCCTTTCCTTCCATTCAACCAAAGTGCACATGCTAATTCAACTCAACTATAGCTGTCAATCTAACAGCTGAGCTGTCTCCCCCAAGCTTACTTCTTAGTCTGTCAGCAAATCCTTATTTCTGTAACTGTTTCTATGTTGCTGTGTTTAGAACATATCCTTATAAGAACATGTTTAGAATAGCATCTCGGTCAGAATGGACTATAAGAACTGTATGATAATGGTACAGGAGAGGCTTGTGCCCGGAGGGGCTGACAGGAGAGGCCAGGAGGCCTGCTCCTCAAAGGATCTACTACTGCTGTTACTCTGTTCAACTTTTTGCCTCCTTGAATAAATCTTTGTCAACTCTTCAAATCCTTCATCCTTGTGGAACATTAATTAATTTCTATCATATTTGGCGCCTGAACAGGGACCGAAATGTCATCTTTACCATAGATGGATACTTGGTCAAAAGAACTCTGGGGTGAAGGAATTTTTTGAAAAGGAGATTTTTGAAAGCAGACCTAAAGCAGGTCCACCACCATGAAGGACAAAGAGGAGACCACTACAGAAGCAACTTGCAAGCTATGCAAAATCAACAAGAACTGACTTTCATCAAGTCTACAAGAATGGAACCTCGCGGATCGATTTTTCCTGTGAAGACAGCTCCAACATCATGGACAGAGGGAAGCTTTGCTAACAAGGAAAGCAAGCCTACCACCAAATCACACAGATTGACAGCGGAGGTGACGAAATCGACACCACGTCGAACACCAACAGACTTTTGCCACAGTAGGAGGAGACCAAGCCAAGGAGACACATGCTGTGTGACACATCAGAGAGCCACTGAACTGGACCCCACCAGCCCAGTGGAGATCGCTAAAGCAGAGACATTAACCGCCACATTCCATTCAATCCAAATGAAGATGGGAGGACAACGCCATGAAGACTACAACAACTATATGTTTGATATTAAGCTGAGTAATTTATATAGGAAAAGTTGATATCTAAAATATGAGTCAACAAGGCATTTGCCACTAATGTGAGAATATTTGGTTTTATGGTCTAAACGCTGGTATTCCAACATTGAAGAGTTGTCGGGCAGCTCCGGAAACGTAAAACTCAAGTGACTAGGATATAAATATAGAGTATTTTGCATGACCGTAACCAGACGAAAATATTCTCTAGGAAAACACTTGAGTCAGACGGGAGTGCATGCGGGCTCTTGATTTTGTAATACAGAGTTTCAAAGTACAAACAAATATAGATTCACATTTACTAAATTCTAGAAGAACGAGAGAAACCTCAAACCCAAACAAGCAGATCTACTATTCTGTAAGGTATAGCTCAACATGTACTGTAATTGTCTGAAATGTCTATTGATTTGGCACTCTATAAATATCCTGTTGTATGTAAATTAATAGATTATTCATTCACAAAAAAAAGTGTGGAATGTAGTAGAAATATTTATAGAGCAACAAATGTGTATATGATATACTTGCTTTCCTTCCATTCAATCTCTTTGAATGAATGGTCAACCAAGAGGCCAGGAGGCCTGCTCCTCAAAGGATCTACTACTGCTGTTACTCTGTTCAACTTTTTGCCTCTTTGAATAAATCTTTGTCAACTCTTCAAATCCTTCATCCTTGTGGAACATTAATTAATTGCGACCGTCAGGTCGCACTTACTATCAAAACCACCACAAAGTGTAAGTAACTCCCTCCGTCTGTCTGTCACACCTCACACGTCACACTCTTGCCCTGCTCATATCTCCGCAACCGTTGCCCTGATCCATGCCAAATTTTGCACACACGTTCCTTGCCTGCCAAACTACAACCTCCAAGGACCCCCGGAGCTCCAGGGACCCCCATGTCCCTGGGGGACCCCCAGATGTAAAAAAAATCCAAAATGTGCAAAAATGACCAAATGACCACCCCAACCGGGCTGCTCACGGGGAATTCCCGGGGACCACCAACTCCTGCTGCTCCACAACGGATGCAAAAGTGGTGGCGCCCCCAGTGGAGGACCCCCTCCACTGCAGCTCACATAAAATGCCGTAACTCGGGCTAGGAGCGTCCGGGAGAGCCGGGGCCGGTACCTATTCGTCCGCCAAGGCAACGCGGAGACCCCACCCCTCATTTCTCACATGCCCCTCTTCTAGCGCCACCATGAGGCCGATTCTTGCAAAACACATTTTTGGACACTGCTCCTACAGATTTTGCCCTAAAATCACACAAATCGGTACACACTATGTCTACACTCATGTCATCAACATGGATCTGTCCCATATAGCGCCACCATCAGGCTGACCTGACGGTCGCTTATCTCCCGATTAGGGAGTCTTACTGGTTTCTATCATAGTGTGTGTGTGTGTGTGTGTGTGTGTGTGTGTGTGTGTGTGTGCGTGTTGATTAATTGAAGAGTTTATTAGCCGTTTGCATTATAGATAAAAGTACAGTTTCATGACAGCACAAATCACTGGTACAAGGTCAACTAAGGAGAGGAGATCCTAGTAAGCTTTATGGCTTATTTACACAGGAACCACTTCATGTATCTCATATAGCATTGAAAGACAGACTGATAGAACAGAGCACTTTGCATAGGATAACATCAATTACAAAAGCAGAAAATACAATAATAAAAACAGGTTAGATAAAAACAACAGATGTGCAAGTCACCAGTAGTGGTCGTCTGAAGGTGACCTTTCACACCAATTTTGAAGGAGGCTGATAAATAAGAATTTCACTCTAAAACCTTAAAGGAGCTATAGTCAACTTTTTCATTGTAGGGCCGACACTTTGTTTACATCCTAGTCTATAGACTAGAATGTAAACAAAGTGTCGGTCTGACAATGGCCAAAATGATTATTTTATCATTATTTTACGCTTTTTGTGGTCATTTTGAATAGAAACACATATATGAAGCTTATTTTTTTATAAAATATTTTCGAAACATTTTTTTTTTTTTTTTTTCAAGAAAAAGTTGACTATAGCTCCTACCTATATCTAATAAGAATATGATTCCAGAACGATGACGTGTAGATGTCCAAGCGTTTATTTTAGAAGGCAATAACAGCATAATCCAAGAATGGCAAACAGCATAGCAAAAGCCTGTACAGAGAGCTGGGACCTGTCCCACCTCGCGGTGTGACAGCCAGGTTACTGTGTCTAACTTAATGAATACATTGACTTTATACTGTATTGGTCCATAGAGATGGACCCTCCTAAAAGTGACACCTGATAGACAGCTGTCATCTGACTCAAGCAATGACAGGAAATAGGAAATCACTGATCAAAGCTTAACATCAAAGAACAGGAAGAAGTCCACACACACCAGAAGGCCTGATTGATCATCGCTCTACCAATATGGGAGAGTGTTTTCTGCTGGTGTTTCAGTCAGAGTGTATCAAAGGGTGCGTTCGTAAATGCGCACTGGGTGTGGTTAGGGTTAGGGGTTATGGTTAGGGTTAGGCATAGTTTTACTGAGGTTAGGGTTAGGGTTAGGGGTTATGGTTAGGGTTAGGCATAGTTTTACTGAGGTTAGGGTTAGGATTAGGGTTGGGTTTAGGTACTCACTACACTGAGCATACACCCGGTGCGCATTTCCGAACGCACCCTTCGATACGCTGGGACTGAAACACCAGCAGAAAACACTCTCCCCTTCCAATATACACTGTAGGTGCGACCTCACGACACCTTTAGCCTGCCAGACCCACAGCTGGCCCAGAGATAATATGCAAGCAAACATTGATACAGCATTGTAGGCTACATTAAAACAAACTAAAATACAAACATGTTTAAAACAAAAGCATATCATACATTTCTATTCTGTCAGAGGCTTCCGGGGTTCCGTTGACTTCCACCATCTGTTCCCTCCCCACCAAGTAAGAGTGCATCCATCTCACTGCTGTGCTGTCAACACCCATAGCTTCTAGTTTATCAATCACAATAGAGTAATCAATGCTGGCTCACACTCACATCTGCAACACATCTAACAAACATTAAACATGTTGCACACAGTGACCACTGGAGGGCATCATGGGACCAGGACTGTTCCTTACAGTGGGAGGAAGTCTGAGTCATAATAAAAGTTCCTCACTTCATATGAAACAACAAGTTTGACAGTTAGAAAACAGGCTCCATTTTGAGAAGAACAGCAACGCAGAAGGACCAACACACACAGTTTAATGGAGGGTAAGTGTGTTTAATAATATTAATCCATCTGTTCTATACATGAATGTAGATTAGATTAAATACAACACATAGGTCTACATGTAATCTATTATTCTATAAACATTAAGCACTTTAATCAAAGATCACAGGGAGGGGCTGAGGCCTTGACTGATCAGAGGTAGGCCTAGTTGTTATAACAATCAATCAATCTGCCATCAAAGCATAATTGATCGGCTGATTTTTTATTTATTTTTAAGAGGTTTAAGGGTTGATAGTTGAGTTATATGTTATACTGTAACGACCCTGCAAGAGATCTGGCCGTAACTCGCTCCTCCAAAGCCCATTTTCGACTGCAGCTTTAGCTCCACACCACACCACACTACACCACACCACACCGCACCACGTAAAAATATCTACATTTTCCATTACACAAAAGTACCCCTATCGGTAAGAAACAAATTGACCCTTTTAACTGTGATTATTATACAATATACATTTGTATTACAACTATCCTAAATTATAATACACTATAATGGATTATAACTGTGATTATAATACACAATAAAGTATTAATGTATTACTATGATAATTATAATACACTGTAATAGATTATAATAGTGGTTATAACACAATAGAATCTATTATCATGTATTATAACTATATCCTGGTGGTCTAAATGAAAAGTCAGTGAGTGATCAGTCATTATGAAGTGTTTGGCCCTGTTTGGCCTAGCTCAGACCTACTCTAGACTGGATACTTTTTAGTACCATGTTTAGTACCACTTTCACACCACTCTACCCAGGTCCTTGTAGTGGAAAACCTGGCACAAGTGGGCGGTGTGGTGTGGAGTGGGGTCTGTGGAAAAGGGGCTCAAGTGAGCTAGCTCTCTTGGTGTCAGGGTTGCTTACCCTGTCTTCTGAGTGGGGGGGGGGGCTGGGGTCCGTCTCCCGGCCCCACTCAGTCTGTTAAATGTTACGATACTTTTCAGCCAATGTCATGCACAGAAAGGTAGGCGATCTAATAAGCTCATCACAAGATGCAGCGTGACAAGTTGTGAGTTTGTAGATCTGCTGTTTTTAGACGAATGTTTAAAATTTCCAAAATGTAAAAGAGGAAAAAAAAAATCACTGTCCTAAAATGTTGATGTCCTCACAAGTATAGTACATATAGTGCAAACACACACACACGCATGCAGGTGCGCATGTGTGTGTGTGTGTGTGTGTGTGTCACTGTGTGTGTGTGTGTGTGTGTGTGTGTGTGTGTGTGCGCGCGTGCGTGCGTGTGTGTGTGTGTGTGTGTGTGTGTGTGTGTGTGTGTGTGTGTGTGTGTGTGTGTGTGTGTGTGTGTGTGTGTGTGTGTGTGTGCGTGCGCTTACGGGAGAGTATTTTTGCAGGTCTTTCAGTCCGAGTTTATCAAAAAAGCAACTGGGTTAAACACCGTCCGACCAGTTTAACATTCACCAGGTTAGCATTCACCAGTGTCAGCAGGTTAGCATTCACCAGGTTAGCATTCACCAGTGTTAGCATTCACCAGTGTTAGTTTTACTGAGGTTAGGGTTAAGTTGAGGTGCATCTCCGTCCCCCAGACTTTAGTCACCTCTGCGCAGCCAATCACAAGCTTCGGTCTGCCTTAACCCAGCTGCCTTTTTGATACACTCTGACTGAAACACCTGCTAAAAACACTGTCCCGTAAAAACACTGTGCCATGTGCTTACCGCAGATCAGGCCGTTTCACAGAAACTGTCTGACAGGAAGCTGCTGCTGCTGCTGCTGTGTGCCTTGTTCTCTCTCTGTTTCCCTCTCTCTCTTTCTCTGGTGATGACGTCAAAACCTATAAGCATTTTGCACAGGATGCTGTGTGTGTGTGTGTGTGTGTGTGTGTGTGTGTGTGTGTGTGTGTGTGTGTGTGTGTGTGTGTGTGTGTGTGTGTGTGTGTGTGTGGGTGTGCGTGTGCGTGTGCGTGCGTGCGTGCGTGTGTGTGTGTGGAGCCATCTTGGAGGAAAGCGATATGCATTTACTTCACTAGGCTATCAGACATGTCATTTTGGATCCGTTGGAGAGGTTTAAAGGAGTAGTTCACCCCCAACATGACTTTTTTTTATTGATTACTTGAGAGACTTGAGTTTAATAATATTTTTTTTGTTGTATTCGTTGCATTCCTAAGGCAATAATTACATTACAATAAATGTACCCCCATTGATTCCGGATGGGGACCCGAATGCATTTGGGTCCCCATCCGGAATCAATGGGGGGAAATTTACTATAATAATTTTTTTGTCGACAAACACAAAAAAATATTATTGAACTCAAGTCTCCATGGCATGAGTAATCAATAGAAAAATATGTTATTTTGGGGTGAACTACTCCTTTAAGGGCACATGCTGGAAGGAGAGAGTTACAGTAGTGGAGTTTTGATATGACTGATGTCTGGATGATGAGGAGCTGGGCTGACTCCTGGTTTGCTGTGTCAATGTGATAAAAACAAACTAAATAAATAATGACCAAATCCCAAATCCCCTCCACCACGACACCCCATGCTGTGATTATTCTTAGGAGGATTCATCATGTAAGCAAAACCTGATTTTAGGTCTGTGATGGAAAGAGATTCTGTTAACATTTAACGTGTGTGTGTGTGTGTGTGTGTGTGTGTGTGTGTGTGTGTGTGTGTGTGTGTGTGTGTGCGCGTGCGTGCGTGCGTGCGCGTGTGTTTGTACGTTCTGACAGGTTAAATAAAGACCTAAAGATGGTTTATTGTATGGTCTTTATTTAACCCTGACAGGTTAAATAAAGACCTAAAGATGGTTTAGTGTATGCTCTGTAACCCTGACAGGTTAAATAAAGACCTAAAGATGGTTTATTGTATGGTCTGTAACCCTGACACGTTAAATAAAGACCTAAAGATGGTTTATTGTATGGTCTTTATTTAACCCTGACAGGTTAAATAAAGACCTAAAGATGGTTTATTGTATGCTCTGTAACCCTGACAGGTTAAATAAAGACCTAAAGAGGGTTTATTGTATGCTCTGTAACCCTGACAGGTTAAATAAAGA
This sequence comes from Nannobrachium achirus, assembly GCF_963921795.1. Taxonomy (NCBI): domain Eukaryota; kingdom Metazoa; phylum Chordata; class Actinopteri; order Myctophiformes; family Myctophidae; genus Nannobrachium; species Nannobrachium achirus. The sequence continues at coordinate 63,853,281 of NC_137817.1, read as the reverse complement.
CCCAAAGATGAGTGAGAGTGTGGAGAGAGAGGAGGAGGGAAGAGACAAACATCACAGAGAAGATGAACCTGGACCTCCATGTTTAACGTATGACAATCCTCCTGAACAATACACTAGAACATTACCATATACAGTACACACCACAATAACAGACATCCCACCTTTCCCGGTAGTTCCGAGAGTCTTCTGGGATTTTGCGTCCGCTCCGGGACACCCCCGAGAGGCCATAAATCTCCCGCAAATGCCGACCAGGCGAACAAGTTGTGGATTTGCTGGAAAACTGTTTCTAATTTACTGCTCGGTGCTCAGATCTGGTCTAGAGCCCGCCTACTGGCCGGTCATTTGCACACATTAAAGACCTAGTGAAATCAAAAATATGATTTTCACACTTTTAGAGCATATCTCTAGTAAGGCCATTCCTAACAGTAGATGGCAAGTGAAAACATCCTGTGTTTGAGTATTATAACAAGACAGTTAAAGCCCCTAAACAAAAACGTAATGCATGATAATGCACATTATCGCAATGTAATAATTCATAAGGTCAGAATGACTGACAGGTGTCTGTGTCAATCAACTTCAACTACTTCAGCTACTCCCCTCGAGCCGCTGGTTTGCGTGGCTCGTTGATCGTCAGCCCGCCCGTCTTTACATATTAATGTCTTCAATGAGTTAACCCAATGAGTTAACTTAACCCCAAAAAGCTAAGCTAATTTCCCCCCAAAAAAGAGAAACAAACCTGTGTGTGTGCACAAATATAGCCAGGGCTACAGTATATGGAATATATCGATCTACGCAACAGTTTTGCTGTACTTTATCTTTAATCAAATTATTTTTGAAAGTGTATTTCTATTTTTGTTTTAATGCTATTTTCAGTTTTTCTGGTTGCTGCAATGGACTTGAAACCTTACTGAACAAACTCACATGATGCATTTTGTATAATTCCAGAAGTGTTGACCACAGAGCAGAGTCTCCAACACCCAGCTGTGTGTCTATGAAGAGTGACCGCTCTAAAGGACATGTGCCCAACTTCAGTAATGAACCTGGACCTCCACACACAAGGTAAGATCACTTTGGAATGCCAATAAAACAGTGTGTGCTTGCAAGATTGGTCACTGAAATTAATTGGTCAAATAAATGAATTAAATGATGAGAATAATTCTGAAGCTCCTTGATCATCAGTTGAAACTCTCCTTGCTCTAATTGTCTCCACCAGGCCGAAAGGCAGCATGTTCCACTGTGATATTTCTCTATATACTCAGGCCATGGCTACACGGAGCTGGATATTTCATATATCCTGGTTTTTCAGATATCCACATAGAAAAATAGCTAGGTCCACACAACAAAGATATCTAGGTCTAACAAGCACACACACAGTAAAGTCTTCAAATATCCGGGTTCCCTGTCTACACGGATCCAGTGAATCAGATATTTTTCAATGTCTTCACTTATTTATCCGGTTTAAAAAATATCCAGCTTTGCGGCCAAAATATCCAGCTTCATGTGGCTGCAAGCCCCAACAGCACAAAAAAATGTCTAGCTTCAGAAATATCCAGCTCCGTGTAGCCATGGCCTTAGTTAACTGGGGTTCCCCAGGGCTCTGTACTTGGTCCACACATATCTTCCTCTCTACACCAAATCACTTTGCAGAAAATAGCTGTGATATATGAAGATAAGATGGGAAATGGGCCTTCATTCTTTCTGAAATTAGGCCTCTGATTTGGCATCAGTCACACAGTAGTTTAGAACACTCCACTGGTACTGTTTATTTCAAAACATTTTCCCCTCCACATTTTAGTACGTTTTGAAACAAATACAAATAAGAAATGTCATAAATGTTAGAAAATGATCATTAAGGAGTAGTGAAAATAGCCGATCTACAAGATCACAATGCAACGCGAAGCAATACGTTGTGAGCTTGTAGATCTGCTGTTTTCACTAGTTTTGGTCCCAGGCAAATGTTTAATTTCTCTTTTGGGTCACAGGGTAAAAGGTTTGTGAACCTTCATTCTAAACTTTAGAATAAGATGTACATATCAAAGGTTGCTACACACATTCTAAACTTTAGAATACAATGTACATATCAAAGGTTGCTACACCTCCAATCTGTGATCAAGTCTGGTATTTCACCCACTGAGGGCCCTCAAAACAATGGAGAGACAAAAGTAAATTATGATTACATTTACTTTTTAGTTCTGTGAAATGTTACAGTAATAATTTGTGCAGGTTTACAATTATTTGTATTTGATGAAAAAATGCTTACAAAAACTATGGACTCAGTGTTCAAGATCCCTTATACTTCTATATAGCATAATAAAAAAAGGAAAGAAAAAAAGAAACTAAGAAAATCATCCACATGATAATTACGGTATATCTTTCAGCAGTTTCAGCAGTGTTGACCACAGATCAGAGTCTCCAACACCCAGCTGTGTGTCTATGAAGAGTGACCGCTCTAAAGGATTTGTGCCCAACTTCAGTAATGAACCTGGACCTCCACACACAAGGTAAGATCACTGATCTCTGTGAACTTCAACTGGAAAGACACAAACAATGTCTTGTATCTCAGATACAAGACATTGTTTGTGTCTTTTTGTGTCAGTGAGCAGATACAGTATCAGTTGTAGATCAATATAAATGCTGTAGCATAGACAGACAGTATCAGTTGTAGATCAATATAAATGCTGTGGCATAGAAAGACAGTATCAGTTGTAGATCAATATAAATGCTGTGGCATAGACAGACAGTATCAGTTGTAGATCAATATAAATGCTGTGGCATAGACAGACAGTATCAGTTGTAGATCAATATAAATGATGTGGCATAGACAGACAGTATCAGTTGTAGATCAATATAAATGCTGTGTCATAGACAGACATCAGTTGTAGATCAATATAAATGCTGTGTCATAGACAGTCTATGAGGTTATAGAAGTGTATTAACACATCGGATGCCCACGTTAATTCAGGGTTTACCCTCGCAGGGGCCCATCGTCTCCATGGCAACACGTCATTTACGTACCTTCGCGTCGTGGAAAAAGTATCCATAATACGTTGAGTAAATGTAATCCAAGTATGTCCAGTTTATTTTCACAATGATCTTTTCTTTCAGTCAGGACAGCTTTTTACCAATCTTGGGCCACAGCGTGTGTGTCACGGGCGGTAGAAAGGGTCGCGTTTTGAACATGGTGATTGAAAAAGCTAGACCAGGAGAGGAATCCGCCATGTTACGTTACCTCCGCCGTGTCACTGGGAAAATAGTATCCATGATACGAGTAAATGTAATCCACGGATGTCCTGTTTATTTTTACGATAAAGTTTTCTTTCAGTCAGGACATCTTTTTATCAAACCTGGGCCACAGCGTTTGTGTCACGATAGGTAGAAAGGACCGCGCATTGAACATGGTGATTGAAAAAGCTAGACTAGGAGAAGAATCCGCCATGTTACGTGTATCTCCGCCAAGACTCCGTTACTGGGAAAATACTAGTATCCATGATACATACGGGTCGTGCGAGCCTGCGAGGGGACGATAGAGTGCAGTGCAGGATAGGAACAGAAGCTTGTGATTGGCTGCAGGGAGACTACACATCCTGGTCACGTGTACCGCACTGCATTTTGGGAAATGTAGTGTTTTTCCCATATTGTTGGCGTTTGATCACCGTGGTAGAGCCTTCATTGCGGTAGCAATGTACAGTAACTACAGTACAGTATAGATTATTGTAAAACGCGTCAAACGCGTCGTGGGCCTCCAGAGACATCAAAGAGATTGGCGTGTAGACACCTCGTGGGCACCCGATGTGTTAACTTGTCACAATTTACAGAGCAAATAAGAATCGTGAATAATTCTGTGACAGACCAGTGTCCAATCAGTGTCCTAAGGGTGAAAAGCGACCTAAAGGGCGAGGTCACGCCATGTCTTGGCCATCTGGCCAGTGATGTATATCGGACCAGTTACCCATATATGAAGACCCCTGGTACCCATAGATATTCACAGATATGGGCTAGATATTGATGACATCAGGGATCTCCATATATGGACACAAAAGGGATTTGGTTCCCCTGACATCACAGTGATGTCAGAGAAGCTGACACAGAAGCACAGAAGCTGAAATATGTTCATAATCAATCGTTACGATTACGTTGTGTTCCGTTTGTGATTCTGATTCTGTCTATCTGGAATACATTATTATGCAACAAATTATGTCATTTCTGTGTGTATTTATCTATGTAACAAACTATGACATCTCTGTCAGTGGATCTCAATTGTGTCCCCTCATGGTGTTTTGAGACACAACTCGGCGGTAATGGATTTCTACAATAGCACTAAATGCATTCGATTTTATTTTGTTGTCTTTTTCGTTTCTAGGCATAATAAAACAGTTTGAATGTTGATGAAGGTTTTAATAACAAGAGATGGGCGTTTTACATTCATACAGTCATCGTTTTATAGTCTTAAACATGGCTCTGTTTTAAGACATTTTCCGTAGTTATTTGGGGGTGGAACATTTCTCCGCATATTTACATAGAGTGCTTGCGATTGGCCTCGCCTATTGTTCTCCGGTGGTTCTCCCCACTGGGCGAGCACCGCCCATAAGCACACGTGTTTCTAAACAGTAAACACAACAGTATCAATGTATCTTCTTATAATGGCTAGTTTGCAACTCACTTTGTATCAGCACGCTTGCTTAAAGCTTTTAATGTACAGGACAGCCAGTAAATGGAGGCGAAAATCAGGCGATGCGCTGATTACAGCACTCCCCGACGCAAAATAAAACGGTGACACAGGGGAGAATCAGTGGTGGGTTACAATGCTGTGAATGTACCAGGAATACAACAGGACGCTTTGCCTAAATCACAGCGGCGGTGACTCTATCTCCGAGTCCTCCTGCAAGTTTTAGCGTGGTGAAAAGAGCTGATCTACAAGCTCACAACGCGTCGCGAATGCGACGTGTTGTATAGATCAACTAGTTTCAGAATGCAACATGTCGTACGGCGAAGTTAAAGTCCAGCTTCACTGAGTTGTAGAGGAGTCGCTTGCGATGAACATTTCTTTCTCTTTCTCTCCCCCTCCCCCTTTCTTTGTCATGGCTCGGTGGGTTTAGCTCAAAGGATCCGGGGTTCAATTGGTTTAAAATCAACGCCAGATTAACTTTATTCTTATTATTGCATGCATTTCATACGGCCACACGCTGTAACTCTGTCCCTCCCTCCGTCTCCATCATGTTACAAAACATGTTGCGTTGCTACTCGAACTTCCCCGTGAGAGAGAGATGACGGGTGAATTAGAGCGACTGGTAAAGTGAGCATCACTTTGGAGAGAGAGAGAGAGAGAGAGAGAGAGAGAGAGGCGCATTTTTGGGCAAAGAAATAAGAGAGTAGTGGTGGGAAAGTACTCAGATCTTTACTCAAGTAAAAGTATCAATACTATAATGCAGAAATATTTGTTACTAGTAAAAGTCTGTTATTCAGAATTTACTTGAGTAAAAGTATAAAAGTATTTCCATCAAAATGTATTTAAAGTACAAATAGTACTAGTAGCCTATTAATACATCATGAAGTAACCATCTTTCATTTCAAATGGTTTTCAAAAAGTAGAAAATACTAATTTGAAAATAGCAGATCTACAAGCTCACAGTGTAGTAGAGTCTAAGTATTGGAAACTGGAAATACTCAAGTAAGAACAAATACCTAACCTCAAAATTATACTTAAGTAGATTTCTTAAGTACATTTACTTAATTACTTTATACCATTCATGAGTATTATTTGATCTACTGGCTTGAAGGCCTGTCTTGTGAAATTTCAAGTATTGACTGACAGTTGACAGCTAGTGGGGGAGTGGTTAGAGGTGGGGTTAACTACTATGTCCCTCCCATTGTCTGGGGCCTGGAAAAGGTGTTAAAATGAGAAACCTTTGAAGGGCATTTTCTCTCCTTTGCTGTTTCTGGATCAACAAGATTCAAATGACCGTATCTTCTTCAAATATTATCCAATTTCAATTAATGTTACATCATATGAAAGCTTACATTCTGTAGTTTCGTAAAAAGTAGAAAAATGACCATGGCCCCGTTGTGTCTCAAAACACCACGAGCGGTCACAATTATGTTCATGTCAGGGACCCCCAAATGAATGCTTTTGTCTGCAGACCACCTTCTGAGAATATGTTGTGGCAGTGACCTCCATACAAGATATGTTGTTAAAATGTTTCAAAACTTCAATTTTATTCAAGCAAAAAAGCAGATCTACAAGCTCATAATGGTTCGCATTGCAACATGATGTGAGCTTGTTTATCTGCTATTATCAAATAACTGATGTCTATAGGGTTAATGTAGTTCAACTGATCCTGACTATATATGAAACACTTTTGCTTGGGACCCCCTGGAATCCCCTCAAGGACCCCTGGGGGCCCTGAACCCCACTTTAAGAACCTTTTGATCAATGTATCAAACTATTGAATATCTAAATGTATACAGCAAGCCAAGGACTAATATCTATGCAACCAACTTTGGAATATCTGTCTATACAACAAACTACTTTTTCTTTCTTTCTTTTACACTTTGTATTGCTATTTTGTGTAGTTTTTCCTGTTTTTTGAACATTGAAGAGCCCAAAACAGATCTACTCTCTCATACTACATACAAATAAAATTACTTTTTCATTCACATGATAAATGTATAAACATTTTTATGATTCCAGAAGTCACAGAGCAGAGTCTCCAACACCCAGCTGTGTGTCTATGAAGAGTGACCGCTCTAAAGATTATCCTCCCGACTTCAGTGAACCTGGACCTCCACACACACAGTATGTCAATCCTCCTATACAATATATAACACTATACAATTGTAATGCCCCTGCCGTGGGTACGGGTGCTTTATGACCCAGGCATTCACATAAGATGGCAAGCACACAGATTTGGCAAGTTTTAACAGGTTTTATTTCCCAAAGGTGAAAAGGTGACAATTACATGGAGACCCAGCTCTGCATATTGACATAGAAAAAAAATAAAGAAATATTCAAAATCAATAACTCAATAACTCAAATATTCAAGAATCAAACTCAAAATAGTCATAACTCAAAATACTAGTCATATATATAAATCAAAATAATGAAATACTTAAATATCCCAATACTCAAAATAATAACACTTAACTGCTCAACTAAATAAAGCAAAAAGCACTCAAACTCAAATATTAGCAAAACAAACAATAGGCCTATTATAAATAATACATTTTAACCATGGTTTAACTTAAACAAATATTAATTAGCAAAACTAATCACCTTATGACAGCAGCTCCTGAGCACCTCACTCACAGCACCCCAGTACAGACTTGTCAGAGAAAAGGCTAGCTCACCCCTTTATAGCCCCATGGCCCCTCCCACTAGAGGGACCAAATCATCAAGGTGTTGAACATAACTATACGTTTGTGTTTGTGTTCTTGAACAATATAAACAATACAAAATGCATCATAACGAACCTAGTTGAAAATGTAGACATTCCATGTCTTCTACACATTGTACAATGTCCCTCATTGACAAATAACAATTTAAATGTCCATGTACTGTGGTCACAGATTCCCCCGTCCACAGACATAATGGCTTGGCCCAAGTTGGCCACTCAGTGGGCCCAGGTGTGCCTCCGGCACCTATTTAATGACTGGAACCCCACCCTGACTCTTTTGGGATCCACAGGAGAGCCATGGTGGGAAATGTGGAAATGTTTGTGGTTTGTTGGTTGAACGTTGTTGAATGAAATCTTGCAGCTTGTTGTTTGTCCATGTTTCCTGCCCATCAAGTGTGCACCCTTGATAAACAGGTACTGGGCAAAAGTGACAGTTGTCAAACTGTCACAACAATATACACTAGTAAGATACCTCAGGGTGACATGCCCTTTAGGGCAAGGTCGCATGTCAATTCTGCAAATTCTTGGCCATCTGGCCAGTGATGTATATCGGACCAGTTACCCATATATGGAGATCCATGTACTGTATATAGTACATCCCTTTTAGATCCCTGTCTGCACCAGCCGCACAGATATGGGCTGTCTTCCTCCATATATGGGCATTCCCATATGAAGTCCTGTTAGATATGGGCAGTGTTGGGAAAGTTCACTTTCAAAAGTTCAAGTTCAAAACTTCTAAAATGAAAAGTGCCCACAATATTTAGGTGCCCACCACTAGTGCCCAGTCTTCCTGCACCCTCATAATGACTGGCCACTCACTGACTTTTCATTTAGACCACCAGGATATAGTTGTAATACTTGATAATAGATTCTATTGTGTTATAAGTTAAGGGTCAATTTGTTTCTTACCAATAGGGCTACTTATGTGTAATGGAAAATGTATATATGTTTTATGTGATGCGGTGTGGTGTGGTGTAGTGTGGTGTGGTGCTAAAGCTGCAGTCGAAAAGGGGCTTATTGTGAAGTCAGAGGTTTCTAAACATCGCGCCCATCAGCATGTTTAAGCGTTGGTTAAAATAGCTGATCTACAAGCTCACGTTGTCTTGTGGATGCGACGCGTTGTGAGCTTGCAGATCAGCTATTTTCGGCATGCAACACACATCATACGGCGAAGTAGTCAGGCTTTACTTGCTTTGCGAGACGTAACGAGGAAGAGAAGCACCCAGGCAGACAGCACCGAGGCGCTCAATCTGCTCACATATCAACTTTCACGAGGTCTTCAAGTCTGCAGCTGGGTGTTTTTGGAGCATAATGTGAAATGTGAATGAAAAGAAAGACGCGAGGACAGAATACCGCGGACCGAACGAGCGAGCGAGCCGACGAGCGCCGTTCATGGACGTCAGAATGAACGCGTTCGACAATAGCGTTCATCAAGCGGAAACAAAGAACGTTCAGTTCACGTTCGCCCAAAATATGAACGCGTTCGTGAACGATCGTTCATTGAACACGTTCGGGTACAACACTGGATATGGGCTTAATATTGATGACATCAGGGATCTCCATATATGGGCATAAAATGGATTCTGTTAGAGTGGTTCAATGACATCACAACATACAATATCTTTTATGCCCATACATGGAGATCCCTATCTGAACCAGCCACACAGATATGGGCCATGCCTTGGCCATCTGGCCAGTGATATATATCGATGACATCAGGGATCTTCATATATCAAAATAAAAAAAAGTTTGATATGGGCATAAAAGGGATTCTGGGGAATATCCATATATAGACTTTTACATAGGTGATGTCACCTGTGATATCACCTGTGATGTCACAGTGATGTGTCAAGGGAACCAACCAATAGACTGTAAAAACAAGCTGTGACATTTCCCATGGTAAACTGCGACAGAGGTCGCAATGCAGTCCTTTTACAGATGACAGGGGTTTTGTCAAATAGATATAGACCTGTCAGTAAGGACAACAATGGATATGGCTTAACCTGTCAAAACAATTGACAAATGCACAAATTATATCTTTGTAATTTATGAATGAAAGAGTTATGAATATACAATAGTTCCATGACATAGTGGAGATTATTATTGTACATCAACACAATGCAGAGTGAACAAATACATTATGTTATATGTCGTATTATATTATATTTACATATTAAATACTATTATACAGTATTGTAATGTCTTAATGTCTCAACAGAGAGAGGGAGAGGAGTGGTTGTGTTGTGACAGAGCAGGCGTTCAAGAGATCCAGAACCACAGCTGGACTGAAGACACCCAGTCACACCAGCAGTAGTCTCGCGAGGCCAGACTGTTGCCTTTGCGATTTGGGCAAATGCTCCCGGCATACAGTCTGGCAAACCGGAATAGAAATGATGAGTGCGCGATAAAGCGGATGTGACGCAACCGCTCCTTTGGTGCAGTAACAATAACATGTCCTACTGGAAGCGTTATGTCTCCTTTCAATATTTCTGGGGGCGTTATTTCGTCTTTCTCTGGTGTTATTGGTGTTACTTCCATGATGTTTTAAAATGTTTTCTTAAACTATACGTATATATATATATATATTATGTTTCCAATGGGACTACAGTTCAGTGCAGCAGTGGCTTCTTCCAATACTCACCAGCAGTGGACACAGTAAGACCAGACACAATGTACATTAATGAACACAGTTAATAACTGAAATGTTTGAAATGACAGGAGACATTGTCAGACTAAATGTCCACAATGTGTCATCAGTATCCATGTTTAAATAATGATGCTAAACATCTTATCAACTCTGTATGAAAACCAGTGATCTGATATCTTCACCGAAAATAGCAGATCTACAAGCTTACATATCAGCTTGTAGATCAGCTATTTTCTGTAAAAGTTTTCCCCAGAATACGGAAGCTGGGGTTTAAGTGGTTAAATTAATAATGTGCATACACAGCTGTGTGGATGTAAAGTTATACATTCAACTGAATGTTTAAAATGTCTTCATTGTCTTCTCATAGCAGGTGTCAGTCCACAGGAGGATTTAAAGGATTATAAGGTCGGTTTGAACCGTCTTGATCGTGTGACATACGTCACTGAAGTGCCCTCCCTCAGCAGCATCTTCACAGAGCTCCACATCTCAGTGGGCGAGAGTGAAGGGGTTAATACCCAACATGAGGTCTGGCAGCTTGAGAGAGCTTCAAAGAAGAAGATCCTCCATGACCAACCAATCAAATGCTCTGACATCTTTAAGCCCCTCCTCCTTGGCAGAGACAAACCCATCAGAAGAGTTCTGACCAAGGGCATTGCTGGCATTGGAAAAACATTCTCTGTGCGTAAGTTCACTCTGGACTGGGCAAGGGGTTTGGAAAATCAAGATGTCATTCTCCTGGTTCCCTTCTCATTCCGGGAGCTGAACTTGGTCAGAAATGAGAAGCACAGTCTTCTCTCACTGATCCATCATTTCCACCCAGAATTAAAGAAGGTCACAGCAGAGCAGCTCGCTGTCTGGAAGGTTGGCCTCATCTTTGATGGTCTGGATGAAAGCCGGTTTCCGTTGAAATTCGAGAACATTCGCATTGGTTCTCGTGTCTTCCAGAAGAATGCCATTGTTTCTGATGTCACAGTGACATCATCAGTGGATTTGCTGTTGACAAACCTCATCGAGGGGAATCTGCTCCCTAACGCCCTCCTCTGGATAACTACCAGACCTGCAGCAGCCAATCAGATCCCTGCTGATCGTGTTGACCTGGTGACAGAAGTACGAGGCTTCACGGACCTCCAGAAGGAGCAGTTCTTCAAGAAGAGATTCAGTGATGAGAAGCTGGCCAGCAAAATCATCTCACACATGAAGACATCAAGGAGCCTCCACATCATGTGTCACATCCCAGTCTTCTGTTCCATCACCGCTACCGTTCTGGAGGACATGTTGAAGACAGACGAGAAAAAACAGCTGCCCAAGACCCAGACTGCGATGTACAGCCACTTCCTGTCGGTCCAGACAAAGAGGAAGTGGGAGAAGTATGAAGAAAGTCATGATGTGAATCAACAGCAGCTCATGGAGAAGGACAGGGAGGTTCTTCTGAAGCTGGGCAGGCTGGCGTTTGAACATCTGGAGAAAGGCAGTGTCATGTTCTACCAAGAAGACCTGGAAGAGTGTGGCCTTGATGTGAAAGAAGCCTCGCTGTACTCAGGAGTGTGCACAGAGATCTTCAAAGAAGAGACTGTTCAATCTGAGAGAAAGGTCTACAGCTTTGTTCATCTGAGCATCCAGGAGTTTATGGCTGCAGTCTACCTGTTCCACTGTTTCACACAGAAGAACATGAAGGTACTGGAGACATTCCTGAGAGGAGGAGGAGGAGGAGAGGAAGAAGAAGAAGAAGGAGGAGGAGGAGGAGGAGGAGGAGGAGGAGGAGGAGGAGGAGGAGGAGAGGAAATGACCCTGGAAGATTTCCTGAAGAGAGTCATGGTAAAATCCCAGCAGAGTCAAAATGGCCACCTGGACCTCTTTGTCCGCTTCCTTCATGGCCTCTTACTGGAGTCCAACCAAAGTCTGTTAGGAGGCCTACTGAGTCAAACACAGAAGAGTCCAGAGACCATCCAGAGAGTCATCAACAACCTGAAGGAGATGACCACTGAAAATCACTCTCCTGAGAGAATGATCAACATCTTCCACTGTTTGATGGAGATGAACGACCACTCAGTACTTCAGGAGATCCAACAGTACCTGAAGTCAGGGGACAGATCAAAGACAGAACTGTCTCCATCCCAGTGTTCAGCTCTGGCCTTCATGCTGCAGATGTCAGAGGATGTTCTGGAGGAGTTGGACCTGGACAAATACAACACAGATGTGTTGGGGCGAGAGAGACTGATCCCAGCTGTGAGGAACTGCAGAAAGGCTCGGTTAGTAGTCATGTGAATAGAAAACTTAGTAGAACAGAATCAATGTACCTTCACACCACTACACTATAACTAGACATGATGGTTCATTTTGGTCACATATCTGACCCAGACACATCACAAAGTACACAAACATCATATAAAACATCTATCAATTCACAGAACCATAACAAGAGACAATAATAGTTATCAAATTAACACACACACACACACACACACACACACACACACACACACACACACACACACACACACACACACACACACACACACACACACACACACACACACACACAATATCTTATTTATTCAACTAAATCTACAGTTGATTTAGTCAACTAAAATGTATTGTTGGTGCCTTGATGGTGTTGTAATGAAAATAGCAGATTTACAAGCTCACATGTTGTGCTGCTATTTTCATGACGTCATGTCATTTAGTTTCAGTGCAACCAAACATGAAATTACTTTTAGTATTTTAGTTCTACTGGATCTCTTCTCCACTATAGTCCCTCCCTAACATTTTAGTCTAGCTTGTATTTGTTGACAAAATTGTCAATATAATTATTTAGTCTTTTACTCATCAGTCTTCATGTAGTTCTTATTTAGTTTTTGACAGTGAAAAGTAGTCAACAAAAGTTTTTTGTCAGTTTTAGTCAACACAATCATGCACGTACGTGTGTGTGTGTGTGTGTGTGTGTGTGTGTGTGTGTGTGTGTGTGCGTGCGTGCGTGCGTGCGTGCGTCTGTCTGATTGACAGTGAACTTGTTCTGATTGATCATCTCTGATTTTACATTTAATCTGTCATTACAGACTTGTTGGCTTTTGCGATCGCCTCAGGAAGGAACACATGGAAGTTGTGTCTTCAGCTCTCAGTTCTAATCCATCTCATCTGAGACACCTGGACTTAAGTTCCAACCACCTGGACCTGGATCTACTGGATCTACTCTGTGCTGCACTGAAAAGTCCTCATTGTAGACTGGAGACTCTACGGTGAGATTAATTTACAATCATTATTTCCATCAGTGATTTATCATGTGATTGTAATATGAATACGTTGTTTATTTGAAGATTATGAATAAGGTTATTGATATCATAGTAACACACATGAGTAGGTACAGTAACTACAGTATGTACATGTTATAATTGAGATAATTTCACAAAAACCCACTTCCATTATTTCTTCCATTATGTTTTTTATTTTTTTGTAATGTTGAACCTTTGACACTTTTCCATTCAGACCAGACCAGTAAAGTATGTCTGTCTGTCTGTCTAACCCTCTTCCATTTTTTTTTTTTTTTTAATGTTCAGCCTTTGACACGTTAACCCACATTTCCATCCAGACCAGGTCCTTTAATAGGTGGCTGTAAGCAGGTTCTCTATCCAGGAATAATGTATTTTATAGCAGACAATCAAACATTGTGTGTTTTATTTCTCATTTAGACTGACGAACTGCTGGTTGTCAGAGAGGAGCTGTGAAGTTCTGGCCTCAGCTCTCAGATGTAATCCTTCTCATTTGAGAGAATTAGACTTGAACTTCAACGTGTTGCCAGTGTCTGGACTGAAGAACTTCTCTGGACTGGAGTCTCTGCAGTGAGTAGACTTGGACTGTGTCCATGTTGGTTAGTGCAGTGATTCCCTTGTTTCATGTTCCAATGGCATAATGTCTATTGTGCTAGTCTGCCCCAACAATCCCCTCCTCCCACCCCATTTATACAGTCATAGACCTGCTGAAGATTCATGTTTATGTATAGAATCTGTTGCATTAAATTAACCAGGTGAAATTTGCGGGACTTGATTTCATAAACCCCAAATTTATAAAGTCATCACCTCACCTGTTCGTTCACGTTCACTCACAGAAGCAAAAAAAAACAAAGAAATGTGTGTGTGTGTGTGTGTGTGTGTGTGTGTGTGTGTGTGTGTGTGTGTGTGCGCGCGCGTGCGCTTGCTGCACAGACTTAATCTAGTCTAAATGATCAACTCCGTCAAAATTCACCTTTTGAAATCAAAACACATATTTTTCAAGTTCCTGCATTTTTACAGATATGACATACATATGTACGCACCCACACCATCATTCATTCAATGTCCATACATTTCTTTTGTACAGAAATGTATTAAATGTAAGAAATTTATTTACTAATAAATTAAAATAACTCATCTACTTATTTAAGATTATCAGCCTATGGTGATTGGCTTGGCATTTTGATGCCCCTTCAGGAACGTGCTGCCCTAGGCACTGTGTGTGTGGTCTGCTTGTGCTCAGCATATGAACTGAATTCATGTTTGGTGGGACACCTTTTAAACATTTGGCTTGTTGGGAGGTGTTAAGTGACTTGTGGTCTCAAGTCAAGTCAAGTCATGAGTCATTGGTGAGTCAAGTCTTTTATTTGATCGAGCGACTCTGAAGTCAAAACTGGAGTCCAAGTAGAGTCTCAAGTCCACTCCTCTGACAGTGAGTTTGTCTGTCCAAGATAATGCTAGCAGAAACACTGTAGTGTCAGGTAGTGGAGACGTTGTGTTAGACAGTCACACATTGATGCATTGTTGTTCTACTTCCTACAGAGTGAAACATGGAGGAGAACTCTGGAATTCTAATCCTGATCCTCAACTCCTTAGAAGATGTGAGTATCTGTCTGTCTGTCTGTCTGTCTGTCTGTCTGTCTGTCTGTCTGTCTGTCTGTCTGTCTGTCTGTCTGTCTGTCTGTCTTCTGCAATGTTCAACCCCCATGTAAAAAAACTCTCCTTCTGCCACACATTCTGTTAATGTCCCCAAAACACACTGGCCTTCATTTATCAACGTAGTGCACATCATATTTTTGGCGTTCGCCATTTTAGACAAATTGTCAGGCATTTATCATCGCATGGTGACTTTGACGTTGGCGTAGGGTAGGATCAGATCTCACGTAAAGTTCTGAGGTGGTGTAGGATTCATCTTACACCACTTTGTTCCATTGTAGACATGCGGAGCAGCATTGTCTAACTATCTGACACATGTATCCACTCCAAAATGTATATCTAACACAGTAATAAACTAGAAGCAGTGCTCTTCCGAGCACAGGTCTCCACCAGGCCAGGCGTCCTGGTGGTGTTATAATAGGCCAATGTAAAAAGGGTGGCATGTGTTATTCGCCAATCTTAGACCTTTCATGGCAGTCGGACGCTGCATGGATGATATGAGGCATTGTGTTCCAAAAATGTATAGCGCCACCAGTCTACCTGCTGGTGGCGCTATAACAGGCCAATGTGAAAAAGGTAGCATCGTTCCTTGACCTAGTGGGAATATGTGTGGCAAATGTCACGCTAATCGCAAGCTGCGTTGATGATTTGAGGCATTTTGTTCAAAAACTGAGCAATTCTGTAAACTTTGGAAGCCAATATTAGCCAATCAGGATGGAATATGAAATATCAGACGGATCGGACTTGATCACATGACTATCGAGATACTGTGTACTGATTTGCATGATTTTTGGATAAAATCTCAAGGAATAATAGGAAAAATTGTGTTTTACATAAGTCGGCCTCCTGGTGGCGCTATAAAAGGCAGATATGAAAAATGCAGGGCAAAGGTTTTTCATTGGCCTCTAGGGAGTGCGCTTACAAGGTTTGACACTGATCGGTGGAGTTATAGGTAAAACCACAAATCGGCCTGTTATAGCGCCACCATGAGGCTGATTTAAAAAAAATTGAAGTGGTATCTCCTCCTCGGCCTAGAGAGCATCGCAGCGGAAGTGGATGCCTGGGGTCACTTAATATTCCCCATTCATTTTCGCCATAGACTTTTACAAAAATATTTATAACAATTATGTTAAGCCTCGAACCAAGCCATCCAGGATGGAGGTAAATCATGATCATACAACCTTTGATCCTATGTGAAAACATATTTTAATATTACATTATTTGATATACTACATTTAATAACTACCCTTTGTTTAGCGATTTTAAAAATATTCTTTTCATAGAAAAAAAGGTTATATGGTCATGATTCACCTCCATCCTGGATGGCTTGGTTCGAGGCTTAACATAATTGTTATAAATGCTTTTGTAAAAGTCTATGGCGAAAATGAATGGGGAATATTAAGTGACCCCAGGAATCCACTTCCGCTGCGATGCTCTAGTGGGAACGTGTGTGCGATTTCATGATAATTGCACTTTGTGTTTGTGATTTGAGGCATTTTGTTCAAAGCGGCTCAAACCTACAAACTTTGGAAGCCAATCTTAGCCAATCAGGATGGAATATGCAAAATCCAACAGACATGACTGTCGAGATACTGCCTACCGATTTGTATTCTTTTTGGACAAAATCTGTAAGAGTAGTGTACATAAATGTGTTTTGCAAACATCAGCCTCATGGTGGCGCTAGAACAGGCCCATTTGAAAAATGTGGGTCTGAATTGGCATCCAGGGAGTGTGTGTGCTCATTTTGGGAGCGACCGGGCCAACGGCGACTGAGATCAGGTGGTAACAAACTGGAGGATACACACACGGAGGGACGGACGCACGGACGGACGGAGACGAAAACATACTCTCCCCCATGCCTTCGGCTGGTGGAGACAATAATCCCTGTGGAAATATTTTATAAAAGCGTACATCATGGACATGTGCGCCGATTTTATTTCCAAGTTACAATGACAAGCAGTGTAGTATTGAAATAAAGCGGTTCTCGGCGATGAAAGTGTTTTTGAAAGTAGATTCCAAGATAAAGCCGTTTCTTTGCAGCAGCAATGAATAGGAGCCTATGGAGATTACACGCTTCCTGATGATAAAACCCAAAGTTCCAAACCTGGCTGTGCCCAGCCCAGCACACGCTGTGGGGATTGGGGAACACATGCTTGATTTATTTTAGTGTAAGAACTCAAAGCACACTGTGCACATCACCGATATTGGGTTAAATTAATATCCCAACATAATTCCATTCATGACGATGTGACTGCTGGTTTGATGTCATGTAGGGGACCTCTTACAGTTTGGGGACAAAATAGTACACAAAGGCAGTGAGGCGAGGCGTGCAGGGTAAACTCATGGGTAAACTCTTTTCTATTGGCTCTCCTTACGTTGCCAGGTCGTATTCCGCTTGTTCTTGTCGTGAAATCGGGGCGTTTCGAAAATATTTAAAGACAAGGACACCCCCCCCCCCCCCATCTGTCCACTCCTATCATAGTCTAGGTACTGTATTCAAGTACTGTCTAAGTACAATTTTGAGGTACTTTTACTTTACTTGAGTATTTCCATTACTTCTTCTCTACAACATTTCTGAGAACATATTGTACTTTTTACTCAACTACAATTATTTGACAGCATCAGTTGATAGTTACTTTATTAATAGACCTACAAAACACACAGGACCACTTAAAGCCTTTAATTTGGCAAACAAATATCAGATTTGCAAGCTCACAACGCGTTGCATCTTGGTATGTTGTGAGCTTGGAGATCTGCTATTTTGTTGAGTATATTTTGATTCCATGACTTGTAATTACATGTTGAATACAGGCATTGTGGTATTTTACTACTTTTACTTAATACGTAAAACATTTGAATATTTCTAGTTACTGTCTGTCTGTCTGTCTCTCTGTCTCTCTCTCTGTCTGTCTGTCTCTCTCTCTCTCTCTCTCTCTCTCTCTCTCTCTCTCTCTCTCTCTCTCTGCGCCTGTCTCTCTGCCTGTGTCTATCTCACTGTGTGTGTGTGTGCGTGCGTGCGTGTGTGTGTGCGTTTGTGCGTACGTACGTGTTCTCTCTCTCTCTCTCTCTCTCTCTCTGTCTCTCTCTGTCTCTCTAGACTCCCATCGTCTCACACTGGATCCAAACACAGCGAACAGAAAACTCTGTCTCTCTGAGAACAACAAGAAGGTGACTCGGCCAGAGGGGGAGGAGCTTCAGTCATACCCTGATCATCCTAACAGATTTGATGATAAGTGTCATCAGGTTCTGTGTACAGAGGGTCTGACTGGACGCTGTTACTGGGAGGTAGAGACAAGTGGACCGGTTCTGATAGGAGTGTCTTACAGAGGAATCAGCAGGAGAGGAAAGGGTACTCTGCTTGGATGGAATGATCTGTCCTGGAGTCTGGTCTGTTGGGATGGCTCTTACAGTGTCCATCACAATAGTAGGCAGACTTACCTCCCTGTTCGTTCCTCTGGCTCCAACAGAGTAGCAGTGTATGTAGACCATGCTGCTGGGACTCTGTCCTTCTATGACGTGTCCTCTGACTCACTGAGACACCTTTATACCTTCCAGTCCACATTCACTGAACCACTCTACCCTGGGTTTGGGCTTAACCCCTTCTCCTCATCCCCCTCCTCAGTGTGTCTTTGTGAGGACAGATAATGTCTCTGATGTGTTGACATCAACCTGTGTGTGTGTGTGTGTGTGTGTGTGTGTGTGTGTGTGTGTGTGTGTGTGTGTGTGTGTGTGTGTGTGTGTGTGTGTGTGTGTGTGTGTGTGTTTATATGTACAGTATAAGGTACAGTCAGGGTTCTGTACTGTATATATTTATGTATATAGTTTATGTTTCTATGTATTCAGTACACTCAGGGTTGTGTTTAAATGGAGCTTATTGTTGAACAAAAACTAATTTCACCCTCTGTTTTACACCTGTAAACCTGGGATGATTCTGATTCTATCTGTAAAAACATTCAATAAAAACCACTTCATCTCTATATATTAATCATACCACACATTGTGAAAATAGAGTGGTGGAAAACTAATCACTTTTTTACTTGAGTAAAAGTATCAATACTACAATGTAGAAATACTCTGTTACAAGTTAAAGTCTGCAATTATAAATGTACTTGAGTAAAAGTACCAAAATATTGGCATGAAAATGTAGCCCACTTAAAGTATGAAAATGTTAAAGTACTCATTATACAGAATGTCCTGTTTCACAAGTTTTCAAATTAACAAAATGTTTAAAAATCTTTTGAAAATAGCTGATCTACAAGCTCACAATGTGTCGCATCGAGACACACTGTGAGCTTGTAGATCAGTTATTTTCACATGTCTGAAATGTACATAGGGCTGAAGTGGTTGATAGTTTTGTAATAATGTTGTCTAAAGTTGACTGTACATATATTATATTATATTATATTATATTATATTATACTATACTATACTATACTATACTAATATACTATACTATACTATACTATATTATATTATATTATATTCCCAATGCTCTGTTAGCATTTCTGAAACAATAACAACAGTAAATAAATGTATATTGATGATGTACAGTAAGTGTCCTTGTATTTATTTCTATGGAGTTTGGGTGAGTTTGTCAAGGTGCTCTGAGGTACAGACTATCTGATGTACTGTGAACAGCACCATGCTTAGAAAGCTTTATTATTATTATTATTATTATTATTATTATTATTACCCTTATTATTATTATTTTATTATTCTTATTATACAGTACAAGCAATGTGTGACTGTGTTCACATGAATGTGATTGGAAGGTGAAATTGATGATGATTTGATAATCAATCATTTCCATTTGAACCTGATGTTAGAGCTGAACACCAACATGCTGAACATACTCTTCTACAAGCTCACACTGACGCGTTGTGAGCTTGTAGATCTGCTATTTTCAGCATTCAACAAAATCAGGCATTACAACACCATCAACGCTGGCCAAAATACATTTTAGTCGACAAAATCAACTGTAGATTCAGTTGAATAAAACCTTGTGATATTTAGTCCACTAAAACTATACTGAAACTATCACAGATGACGAGATGAGTAAAACTAAATGGAATTTTATTCAAAAGACATTCGACTAAAACTACATCCAAATCACAGACCTGTAAGGATCCATTTGGTTCCTAACAATCATTTAGCTGGTGACCCCCTGGAACCCCCTCAAGGACCCCTGGTGGAGTGGTGGTCCCCGGACCAGTGCCACACTGGCTCTATAGCACAGTGGTTCTCAACCTTTAACTGGGACCCCCCCCCCCCCCCCCCCCCCCACACCTTAGGAGAACTAATTGAGGCATAACATTTTGTAGAACATGGTAGCCTGATTTCAGACTCTGCGCTGGAGCTTGAGAAGAGAAGCAGTTCACTCAGAGAGTGGGCGGGTCTATTGGCGGTGCTCCTTCCCCGGGGAGGACATCAGCTCTGTACCCGGGGAGCGGTGCTCCTTCCCCGGGGAGGACATCAGCTCTGTACCGGTGGAGGAGGATGGCTGCTACTGCTCCTGCTGTGGAGTTAAAATGATGATGGATCACAACCACATCAACCAACTGTAAGTTATAGAATAATAGAATAATGTTTTTACTAGTTTTACTCTGAGAGGAGACGGTGAAAAACATGTGTTTTTATTTTGTAGCCTGCAGTCAGTTTTTCCACTGAGGAGGAAGGTGTCCCAAACAGCTGTTAGAGTGACTTAAGTTTATACTGAGGTTTAATGGGTGTAAATTAGGTTATTGATTGATTGATTGATTGATTGATTGATTGATTGATTGAAGAATGTATTAGAAGGTTGCAATAGGAAAAAGTACAGTTTCATAACAGCACTTTAGTTGACCATATAAGGTCAACTAAAAGGAGATCCTAGTATGCTTTTCGGCTTATTTACACAGGATCTCATATAACATTGAAAGACAGACAGATAGAACACATTACTATGATAGATATTTAACTCATATAACATTGAATGACAGACAGACAGAACACAGTACTATGATAGATATTTAACTCATATAACATTGAATGACAGACAGATAGAACACAGTACTATGATTGCGACCGTAGGTCGCATTTACTATCAAACCCTGCACAAAGTGTAAGTCCGTCAGTCAGTCAGTCAGTCTGTCTGTCACACCTCACACGTCACACTCTTGCCCTGCTCATATCTCCGCAACCGTTGCCCCGATCCATGCCAAATTTTGCACACACGTTCCTTACCTGCCAAACTACAACCTCCAAGGACCCCCGGGGGACCCCCAGATGTAAAAAAATGACCAAATGTGCTAAACTGACCAAATGACCACCCCAACGGGGCTGCTCACGGGGAATTCCCGGGGACCACCCACTCCTGGTGCTCCAGAACGGATGCAAAAGTGGTGGCGCCCCCAGTGGAGGACCCCCTACACTGCAGCTCACATAAAATGCCGTAACTCCGGCTAGGAGCGACCGGGACAGCCGGGGCCGGTACCTATTCGTCCGCCTTGCCGGCGCGGAGACCCCACCCCTCATTTCTCACATGGCCCTCTTCTAGCGCCACCATGAGGCCGATTCTTGCAAAACACATTTTTGGACACTGCTCCTACAATTTTTGCCCTAAAATCACGCAAATCGGTACACAGTATGTCTACACTCATCCCATCAACATGAATCTCTCCCATATAGCGCCACCTCCAGGCCGATTTTTAAAAACACATTTTTGGACACTGCTCCTACAGATTTTGCCCTAAAATCACGAAAATCACTACACAGTATGTCTACACTCATGTCATCAACATGGATCAGGAAGATTTTGGCAAAACACATTTTTGCCCTATTTGTGGAGATAAGTGACCTACGGTCGCTTATCTCCCGATTAGGGAGTCTTACTGGTAGATATTTAACTCATATAACATTGAATGACAGATAGAACACAGTACTATGATAGATATTTAACTCATATAACATTGAATGACAGAAAGACAGAACACAGTACTATGATAGATATAGATAGACAGATAGAACACAGTACTATGCATAAAAGCAGTCATAAAAAATAAAACAGGGAACCAGTAAGACTCCCTAATCGGGAGATAAGCGACCGTAGGTCGCTTATCAGCATTTTATGTGAGCTGCAGTGGAGGGGGTCCTCCACTGGGGGCGTCACCACTTTTGCATCCGTTCTGGAGCACGAGGAGTGGGTGGTCCCCGGGAATTCCCTGTGAGCAGCCCCGTTGGGGTGGTCATTTGGTCATTTTTGCACATTTGGTCATTTTTTACACTTGGGGGTCCCCCAGGGAGCTGGGGGTCCCTGGAGCTCCGGGGGTCCTTGGAAGTTGTAGTTTGGCAGGTAAGGAGTGTGTGTGCAAAATGTGGCATGGATGGGGGCAACGGTTGTGGAGATATGAGCAGGGCAAAAGTGTGACTGACTCACTCAGGGACGGACAGCCCGTGGAGGTTTTGGTAGTAAATGCGACCTACGGTCGCAAAAAGAAACGATAGTAATAAAGTGAAATAGGGAATATTTACATACCATCATCAGATTGATTGATCGATCAATTGAATACTTTATTATCAGTTCTCATAGGAATAGTACAGCAGGTAACAGGTAGAGTCGCCGAAATGAAGCTCGCCGAGAAACGGGGGGTGCGTTCGGAAATGCACACCGGGTGTTGCAACGGTGCGCTTTTTCAGCCTGAACTCTGAAGGTGAACTTTCTGAAAAGCAGCAGTTGCTAACCTATTGATGTTTATAAACTAGGGTAAATTATGGTTATAGTCTTAATCTCACAGTATCATAAATGTTAATGCTAGCAACAACAAACATGTAAAGTAGGACACACAATCACAGTATGCCTTCAGTATCAACATGTATTAATATTCTAATATTCTATTATAATTTACCCTAGTTTATAAACATCAATAGCAACGTTAGGTTAGCAACTGCTGCTCTTCAGAAAGTTTACCTTCAGAGTTCAGACTGAAAAAGCGCACCGTTGCCCCACCCGGTGTGCATTTCCGAACGCAACCCCCGTTTCTCGGCGAGCTTCATTTCGGCGACTCTACACAGTACAGTTCAATACAAAGGCTACTAATAGGATTTAAACCACAAGAAAGCACTATGACTTCTTTACATTTGGGTCCTTTGTACTCAATTCATTAAAATAAAAATAAATTTGTATCCTGGCTGTGTCAGTGAGTTACACTGACCGTGGTGTCCCAACAAAACGTGTTTATTTATACTGTGGTTTAATGCTCTTGAGAGGGTGGAGATGTCACCTAAATGAGGTGACATTTCTTTGCACCACACTGAGGACGGTGTCTCTAAACTAGAGCAAGCAGCTGTAATGTAACCTCGCCTCACCAGGCTTTCCCCTCAGAGAAAGCCTGGTCTTCGTTTACTAAACGGGCCGTTTGATCCGGTCGGGAGCGGAAGAGCTCCTACGTTTTTCTGTAGTCCAAAACTACACTTTGGCCGGAAACAACGACCGGAAACAGTTTCAACCCAGTTTAGCGCATGCGCAAGTAGTTAGCGCATGCGCAAATACGGGTTAAAACTGTTTCCGGTCGTTGTTTCCGGCCAAAGTGTAGTCCGTTTTGGACTACAGAAAAACGTAGGAGCTCTTCCGCTCCCGACCGGATCAAAAGCCCGAAATTGGAAGCCAGCCCAGGCTAGCTGTAATGTAGTTTATGCTGCTGTCTTAGCTCCATTTGCACACTGACTATCAGAGTTAGCAGTGAATGCTTCAACATGAGGATGATACTGCTTATTGATTACATTCATTTTGATTGATTGAATTCTTTATTAGGAGTTTCCCTGTAGGAGAAGCACAGACAGTCCAGTTCACTGATACAAGGTCTACTCCTAGGATTTAAACTAGGGGTGCAACGGTTCACGGTATAAAACCGAACCGTACGGTACGCCCTGCACGGTTCAATACGCCTTTATGAACCGCGGACTTTCGGTTTTGCAATTAATTTATATATTTATATTTATGCCCAGGCCGTAAGGCCTGGGCAAGCGCACGATAAACGCAACGTTTGGTGCACCTCGCGTGGTCCAAGTGACTACAACCGAGCGCTCCCTACGTCCGGTTCAGCCAATCACAGCGCGTCTTTTCCGGGACTTGCGGCAATGCCGTTACGTTTCAATATCACGCAGCTGTGCAGTGCGGAGCGCACGCACTGTAGGCTAGTTGTTTTAACATGGAGAACAAGTCCAGGAGAAATCTGCTTGTTGTTGTTAGTCCAGCCAGATAGCGTCTTGCAGATTACCAAGCGTGTTTAGGAAGGGAGCGCTCGTTTTATGGTTCGATGTCACAGTTATTGTCCACGACATAGGCGATTCTAGCCTCTTCCAGCAGGGGGTGCACGACCTCTATTACCTCATGCACGCGCGCGCAGCGCGCGCACGCGAAAAAAATTGCGGATATTAGCGGTTTTGTAATGTTGTTTTAGCGGATTTCTGCAGTTAATTTTGTACCCAAATGTAACACAATATAAACAAAAAAAAGTGTAAAACAGGTGCTTCTTTTTCTAGACACCATATGTCTATCTATAGGATTTATTTACTTATTTTGCAGACAGAGGCAGCACAGCCAGGACATATAAAGCCAAACATCAAGTTAATCATCATTCATCAAGCAATCAAGCAGTCATTTACATTGGTGGTGTGGCACAACCACACCACCAAAGATCCATAACCAGCAGCTACCAATATTTACAAGCAAGTGAAGCAAGCATGCGCGCTCGCTCGCGCGCGCACACACACACACACACACACACACACACACACACACACACACACACACACACACACACACACACACACACACACACACACACACGGAGGAGAAGAAAACAGGCTGGCTAACTCCACAGTGAACAGTTAAATAAAGCCATGTCTTACCTTAAGAAAATGACAAGAAAATATCCAATGTTATATTGAGGTGCCCAGAAGAAAGTGTTATTCCTTGGAGGCACAGAACACATCGTGTAATCCAGCCTCGTTGAGCAGCGCCGAAAACTTTAGTTCACGTATGGTAAATGTAAAAGCTATCCACATGTCCTATGGATGTCTGTAGTTAACCCCAGGTAGCATATTCCACTGTGAAACAACTGTTTAATTCTGTTATTTAGATAAATCTGCAGGTGTCATCATCTGCCGTTTGTTTTTCAGCTGTGCTGTCAGAGACGTTCAGACAGTCACTGTGATTGGTTGAGAAACCAGTAGTCCTATTACCTCCCGCCCCCCATTTGCTGTGATTGGTTTAGAAGTCATGCTATGGGTGCTTCAAAGGGTCAAAAAAGGCGAATTTGAGATGTTCTTCTTCTTAATGTTTATTATGATCAAAAAAATCAAAATGGCCGCCTGGCGGCCAGGGGGTGCACGTGCACCCTAGGACACCCCTTAAAATCGCCTATGGTCCACGACATTCAGTTATTGGGGGCTCGGGAGGGGAGGAACTTGTACAAGCTTGGGTATCCACTAGACACAGCCAGATAAGTCGGTATTCCTGAACAGTAGGCCTATGTAAACAGAAACCTGAACGTTGTTGATGGCGATGCGAGGTTAGTTAAGATGTAAACAAAGAATTTATTTCATAAAACTCCACTGTAGACATGTTATGAGCTACTTTCTGTCAAGAAATCCGAGCAGACATGGTTTATTTTCTAAGTGTTGAACTTCGGAAGCGCTTGTCTTCCATTAAGCAGCGTCCCGCTGTCTCCTGCATTATGTGACATTTAGAACCATTTGGTATACAGGACCGCTGAGTGACTTCCCACAAGCGCTTCCAAACTCCAGCACTTAGAAAAAATTATCACCTGAAGCCAATTTCTTGATAGAAAGTAGCTCCTAACCAGGGCGAGATGAGATGCCATGGCATGGGCTCGCGTGGTCTACGGTGGATTTTTATCAAACAAACACTTTGCAGATAGAAAGAGGATACTCCAAGCTTTCCATACAGCCCCAATATTGGTGAGTTTGTATGTGGTTGCAACACACAATAATTGTTAAATAGGTTCGAGAATCTTTGGCCAGCAAAGTGTACTGCTTTTTGTTAACCTTTGCACAACAGAAAGGTGAAGCTTTTGGTAATGCTTCACTTGACATCACGATATAGGCCTGCCCTATAATATAAATGAACAGACAGAATTAATTTCCCATTAGATTGGTGCAAGGTCAACTAAAAGGATAAACACCACAAGAAGGGTAATTTTTTTAACTCATAACATTGAATGACACAGTGAGTAAACACACTAGGCTACTATGCAGAAAATATCATAAAAAACTGTCGTAAAGCAACAAAAAAAAGTATTGATTGAAGAATGTATTAGAAGTTTGCATAGGAAAAGGTACATGCAGTTCCATGCAGTTCACTAGCTGGTACAAGGTCAACTAAAAGGAGACCCAAGAAAGCTTTCGGCTTATTTACATAGGGAACCTTAATGTATCTCATATAACATTGAATGACAGACAGATAGAACACAATTATACTAGCCAATCATAACTCTTGTAGAGTGCTTTAATTTCGGGACGTAGAGAAAACGTCCCAAAATAAGTTCAAGTTTTTTTAGCACAGTTTATTTTGAGCACTGTAGTGAGAAATTAATAGTTGTGCATTGTGCAAATGCAGGCTTTTCTCAAGTACAAGTCTTCATGCCTCTGACTTTATCCACCCTCCATGTGTCAGGCAGGGATTTCCATAGATATATATAAAGGCTAGATAGCCCACGCCCGCTGTTGGCCAATGGGGACTGACGACGCTACAGGTCGGCCATCTTGGGACAGGACCGATCGCCCAGTTTAACATTCATTTCTATAGTGCATGAACTATTTAAATGACCAGAGCTTGCTCAATTTTCAACCTATTTTGAAACGGATTGGTTTGTTATAAACCTAAGAAACGTAGCTACGTTACTGTATACTTAGAATAATTATAACCATGGATTTCCATATGAAATAACATTAAGTATATAGGTAAAGTAAAGCAATTAGCTATACACACTGTATTTATATTGTAAATATAACATGTAATAGTTCCATTATTAGTAATATTTATATTATTTAATACATTATGTATTAAATGTATCAATGTATTTATTTAATATAAAAATTCTCATTTGGCTTATATTTATTTCATATAAAATAGTCTCATGTTGCCATTCTGTAAAATATGAGATTAGAGATGGGGCTTCAAGGTTATTTTATTAAGGACATAACAAAACCAAATAAACCTCTTTTTTAACTAAAATAATACATTTTATTTCAGCACTGCAACTGCAAGTCATTTCCCAATCAGTAACATGACCAATCCTCCCCTCCCTCTGAAATCAGACCACTAACAGCTAGACGAGTACATACATAATATATACCAACTATAGTCATAACAGCAATAATCATGATATATAATAATCTTTTTTTTTTGTGTTAAACCCCATGCTGCACAGGTAGCTTTTGGTGGCCCTTGATATTGAAGTAGGCTACATGTTTTTTAGGCTACACCTGTTTGAAGGTTCAATGGACCAATATTGTATTGAACAGCTCAACAATGATCAATGAGGTTGGGGGTTAGACTGGAACTGTTGGGGGCTGTTGAGAGGGCGGTGGTGTGGCAGTGTAGAGAGACAGACAGGATTTACCATCATCAAGTATACCTGTAGCATTAACTGAATAGCAAAATCACAGTGGGTTCCTTTTCTCAGATGGCATTCAGTGCACTACTCATGGGCTCATACGTTCTTGCTTGGAGTCAACTTTAAATGTAAAGCCTAAAAAGGAGGTAAACCAGACTCAAATACATTCATTGGGGGAAAAATGACCCATTATTTAACATCTGCATTACTTACAAGAAGACTACACAATTATAGAATGTAGAAGAATGTTTTATTTGATCATTGTTTGCCTGTTACCAGATCAATACAGCATGGAATTGTGGATGAAATGTTTCCATACATATATATATATATATATATATATATATATATATATTAGGGCTGGGACTTTAACTGATTAATTGCGATTAATTAATTACAGAAAATTAACGCGATTAAAAAAATTAACGCATTTTAATCGCACTTAGTTTTTGCACCACAGAAACTTCAGTTTCGGGCATACCGATCATAGCGATGCACCAACCAAGAAGAGACAACAAACGCAAAGGGAGAAGTAGCCGATCAGAGCGCTTTGCTTGGCCCAGTGGATGTGAAATTTAGATTTAAAAAACTCACTCGTTGATTCACTTGTACAACAAAATGTGTTTTACTTGAATAAAATGCTTCTCAGGTCAAATATCGATGTGCGATTAAAATGCGATTAATTGCGTTTAATTAATCACAGAACCTGTAATTAATTAGATTAAAATTTTTAATCGCATCCCAGCCCTAAATATATATATATATATATATATATATATATATATACACACACATACATATATATATATATATATATATATATACAGTATAAACCACTGAGGAACATTGGCTCGAAGCCAAAATTAGGCTTCCGTATGTGCACACAGAGTTTGAGCGAATGGCCTTTAAAAAGGACTGTTTTGGGTAGTCATTTTAGCAATATGGTGCAGCCTCAGCTTAAAAAACAGGGACATAACTAACTTCATCAGTGTATGGTGGTGACTGTCAATGCCTGAGCAAAAACACATCCTCTGAACCTATCCTCCTATCCTATGGGCTGTTTTCATCTGGATTCTGCAGATGCCTGGCGAACGACCCACTCTGCTGCCTTCACCATGCCTTCAGAACAGATGGTATCACCAGACCTCCATTGCTTTTCAGGGTCAGCAGGTGGTAGCTCTTGTCCTTACAGGCAGATTCAGCATCGGTCACAAGGCTGGCCCGGCAGACATCACAGGACAGCTTCTTCAAAGAGCGTCGCACAACAAATCCTGAAATTAGCAGTAGACAGATTATTATAATATTATTAATATTATTATTACCCCAATAAATTTACCCCCATTGATTCCGGAAGGGGACCCAAATGCATTCGTCCCCATCCGGAATCAATGGAGGTAAATTTACTATAATCATTTTTTTGTGAAGAATGTGACAAACACAAAAAGAAATTATTGAACTCAAGTCTCCATGGTGTGAATAATCTATATAAAAAAAGTCGTTTTGGGGGTGAACTACTCCTTTAAGGATTTATGTAGGATGTATGTAGGCCTATGTACACTATGTATGTATGCATGTATGCATTAGCCTATGCAAACTTTGAGAATAAGACAACCACAATAAAAGAGTTAAAAAGTGTGTAAACAGGTGGTAGAAATATTTCTAAAAGCCAGGGTCAACAACACTCTTGCAATGTTATTATCTCACAGCCCTGTTGTTCCTGTGAAGCAGAACTTGTATTGTACATAATGATTATCCTAATTATAATATAATATTGTCATATTTGTGGCAGGTGATCCCACAGGTTCCATTTGGATAGGCCTACTCCTTTCATTGGAGCAGCCATAGGCATTAGGCAGCAAAACAATCAGGCATCTTCACAACAGACTTAAGTTCACATACAGTAGCCTAGGCCTATTTCTGTAAACAAAAAGCCAGCAATTCCCTGTATCAATGTATCTAAATGTAAGATATTTTTAACAAACCAAACCGCTTGGAAATCATGTAATTCTGCCTCTCCCACCATTGTAACTTTGCTGTCAACTTTGTAATAAGATATAGGTCTAGCTCACACTCACAGCCTCTTTCTTGTCTCTTTTAGCCTGCAGCTAAAAAATACAACAATATCCACACAAAGAAATGTAATTTAGACAAAAGATTAGTTGTCATGAAATCGTTATTGGTCTCAGGAAAACCTGATAATATTTGAAAATCTCGATTGTTGTTGTCTTGATGAACTTGTGCAAGCAGCCATGTCACTTAACTATGCTGCATGCTCTTTTTTCGAAATGAAAAGCTTCAATTTCAACATGTCAACCAGCCTGAGCTCATAGCCACGCTAATAATGTTTGTAATAATCCAAACCGTTAGTAAATCGGTCAAGATTTCAGAGAGTAACGAGTATTTAAGTGTGCAGATCACTCACCTTACAGGCACAATACAACGGCAGGACGCGGGGGATGGTCCTGTCCTAAGATGGCCGCCAGTGAACGACGCCGCCGACTCCGCCTTGCGCCATCTAGCCTTTATATATATCTATGGGGATTTCAGCCACTCCTGGAAGTCCTCGCGTTTCCGCGAGGCGGGTCTTAACTCAATCCTGGTGGGTTTAGGAATCACGCGGCAGCAGCATAGAGTTGGGCAGCAGCCAATGGCAGCGCGAGCGGCCGTCCTTCCTTCCGAGCTATGGGAACGTGAACTCATATCAAACACCGTAGCGCAGCAACAGCCAATCACAGCCCTGCCTACCGTCCCTCCCGGGCCATGGGATGTATGATGTAGAAGCGTGCTCGTTTTTGCCAACGGGTCTGAGGCCCTAAACTAGATGCAGAATAGATATTCTGCATCTAGTTTAGGGCTTAACTAAAATCTTTGCTTCTGGGCTGGGGGTCCCTAGAACAAAATATTGTGTGATGGGAGTCCGCGGCCAAATACATATCATGGGGGTCCTTGACATGACAAAGTTTGAGCACGCAACATATTATACCGGTATCAGGCTCCAACATTATTATGTATTTGGCCATGGACCCCATCTCAACATTTTTGTTCCAGGGACCCCCATCTCAAAATATGTGGGTTCCAGAGACCCCCAGAAGGAAAGATTTGAGTTAAAAATGTTAAATCTAAATTTGTGTAAATTCTGCATCTAGCTTAAGGCCTCAGACCCGTTGGGAAACACCAGGAGGCGATGCTGAAAGCCGCCCGTAGTGCAGCAAGCAGAGTAGCAGACTAGCAGTAGACACACACAGCGCCATCATTCCAGAGAATCTGCAACACATCCAAAATGGCCGGAGCAGACGGAGACGACTCCCTGTACCCTATCGCCGTGCTCATTGACGAGCTAAGGAACGAAGATGTTCAGGTATGGAGCAAATATACGCGTCTATCACAAACGTATGTTTCTATATCTGAAATTGCGGGAGTAACGCGGGACAGTTTATCGTCCCCTACTGACAGGTTAGCTTGTTGATTAGCCGAGGATGCTAAACGCGTTGCTTCCAATACAAGGGCCCGGCCGGCCGCCACCCTGCCTGATGCTAACGTTGTTAGCCTGCTGCTGCCGCTGCCGGCGTTCAGTTAGTGGTTGTTCTGTTGTTGGAACACACACTTGGCAGAGTAAATAACGCTGTTTATGGTTGGTTATCTTGGTTTACTATGTGTGTGTGTGTGTGTGTGGGACAAACTATCCCGGGTTCACCACCGCCAACAACATAACAACAACAAATGAAGTGAGCTAAAACGTCCATGACGTTTAGGATGTGTGGAGGAGCGCTAACAGAAGCAGAACGCCCCTTCCCTCTGTACCTGACTGACATGATGAAACTGTGCTTCTAAACCTTATGTTTAGTTCTTCTATTGTCCAGGGATGTTTTGTCATGTAGCTTAGTCTTTTGGGATTGGTCTTAGTCGTTTAGTCTTAGTGTTTTTTTTAGGCTAAATATAACCACATAACTCTGAATAAGTCATTGTCCTCTACTACCGTCTGTTATTTGGTCAAAATAAAAACAAATTGAGGAAAAATACAGTGCAATACTGAGTTCTCAATAGAAGAATAAACAAAACACATGCCTACAGTGTATGTATGCACACAGGTACAAAATCTCTGCTCTGCAAATAATATAGTAACAGTATCAATCACACCTGACACTGTCTGCTACTCTCTGTGCAAAACCTACAAGATCTGAAAAGAACAAATAAGTGCCATTCTCAAATCTAAGATAAAAGATGTATTTGGCTTTAATTTCATTGCACAATTACATACCATTGTTAATTTTTTACAGCCATTAGACTTAGATTTAGTCTTTTGAATGACACACATAATAGTCTTAGTCTTCTGAAAATGTAGTCTTATCGACAACATATCAGAACCTTGTAGTCTTTTAGTCTTAGTCTTTTTTATTTTTTATTTTTCACTGGTGTAATAGTCTTCTTATATTAAATTTTTACTGGTACTAAGATGGCCCAAATGTCTTAAAGGAGCTATAGTCAACTTTTTCTTGAAAAACGGATGCTAAAATAAAAATAATGTTTCGAAAAATTTTTATAAAAAAAATAAGCTTCATATATGTGTTTCAATTAAAAAATGACCACAAAAAGCGGAAAAATAATGATAAAATAATCATTTTGGCCCTTTGTTTACATTTACGGGCCCTGTAAATGTAAACAAAGGACCAAAATGATTATTTTATCATTATTTTTCCGCTTTTTGTGGTCATTTTTTAATTGAAACACATATATGAAGCTTATTTTTTTATAAAATATTTTTGAAACATTATTTTTATTTTAGCATCCGTTTTTCAAGAAAAAGTTGACTATAGCTCCTTTAAATGTACATAGCAGAAACATGTATGTTTATTAGTCTTTAAATGCCAGTTAAATGTCTCATTAGAAAAATCTATATTATGCTCATGACATAACATGTTCAATTGGTGTTACCAGATTTCTGTTGGAATGTATTCATGGCGACAGCAACAACACACCTATTAGCTTGGCGAGCAAGGATCTCAGTTTATCTGTCAATTTACATGCCATAGCACTGTAAACAACCCAGTGATTCTTAATCCTTTAATACTGACTCAGAACTGCATGCCATCTCTAGAGATTTCTAAATGATAACTGCTGTCATATGATATAACCTGTGTGTGTACAGTTACGGCTGAACAGCATCAAGAAGCTGTCCACCATTGCTTTGGCCCTGGGGGTGGAGAGGACCCGCACCGAGCTCCTTCCATTCCTCACAGGTAAATTATTATACAACCATAAGCAGCCGACCGGTTATATGACCAAAAGCTGACATCACCTCTCTGTCATTGCATTGCTCGAATGTGCATATTTGTCCTCGTAAACCTTCAGAATCTATTGGTCAGCAGTGGTCACGCTTGTTTTATTTATCTGTGCGGATGTTAATTTCTTTTCTTTCATTAGACACCATCTATGATGAAGACGAGGTGCTCCTCGCCCTGGCTGAGCAGCTGGGAAACTTCACAATGCTTGTCGGAGGGCCCGAGTATGTCCACTGTCTCCTGGTGAGTTTGACAGATTGTCCCAAACTGGAGTTTGTTTCTCCATAATACTACGGACGTGTCTGTTCTCCTGTTCATAAGCATGTCCGTCTGCATTTCTGTTCTGCTTTCTACTTTCTTTGTGAAATCCGTTTCTATAAGCGAACATTTTGAACATGCATAAAGATTGAACGTTCGTATACATGCTGATGCAGTGGTTCTCAAAAGTGGATTTCAGGGACTCTAGATTCCTTTATTGGGGTCTAAATTTACCCTTACAAGTCTGTAAGTTTGACGGTGTACAAATGGCCCTGACGGGTCCATTTGGTTCTGTTTGTACACTGTCAAAGTTAAGGGGAGACCTTCACATTTCAAAGTTTGAGACGTTGAGACGTGTTCACATAAGTCAATTAAACCGCCAATCCTTTCTTAATTTAGACCTGGAATTATTTTATATGAAAAGTCGTGAAAATTTGTGCAGATCTTTGAATTTTTAAAGCAAACATTTGCAACTCAAAATGTTGCTTCTGAGGATCCCTGGACCTAAATATCTTTTTGAGATGGGGTCTGTGGCCAAATACATATATTTTTTGGGTTTGACATGAAAAAGTTTGAGCACCACTGTCATAGAAAAATAGGTTTTTAAAAAAACCTTTGAAGGATTTAGAAGACACTGATAGAATCGGGGTCAACATATTCAAAGACTTAGCAGATCTACATTCTCGTGCATGTATATCTGCTATTTTTGTAATAGTTAAAGCATAAAATAATGGTCTAAATGGGTTAAATTTCCTTGCAGCCCCCTCTGGAGAGCCTGGCCACAGTGGAGGAGACGGTGGTGAGAGACAAGGCGGTGGAGTCTCTGCGTAAGATCTCACAGGAGCACTCTCCAGTTGACCTGGAGGTCCACTTCGAGCCCCTGGTCAAGCGGCTGGCGAGCGGTGACTGGTTCACCTCGCGCACGTCTGCCTGCGGCCTCTTCAGCGTCTGCTACCCCCGCGTCTCCAGCACCGTCAAGGCTGAGATCCGCCAGTGAGTGACTTTCTAAGAGATGAGGATGGGATGATAATCGGTATTATTGTTTATCGTGATTAAAAAAAAAAAACGCTCACAACAATCGTATTGTGTAGTTTTAATTTATCTTCAAATTGTTATACACTGGGATTAATTCACCTCTGAGCTGCATATCTGATACCACTTAAATCCTTCTATGATTGTTAAAGCGGACCTGTAAAGAACGTACTCGATAGTCTTTTTTTGCCCCAGAATATGGATGCTGGGGTTCAAGTGGTTTAACAAAAGTGTAAATGTAAGAGTTTTAAGCATAATTTGATTTATCGCGATATTATCGTAAATCGCTATTATCTTGGTCTCGATAGTCGTGACATAACATTTTCATATCGTCCCATCCCTACTAAGAGATGACTCTGACCTCTTTATTGATAACAAAACAGATGTAAAATGATGATGCAGTGCAACACAATTATCAAAAGGATAAATGCAAAAAAAAAAGCCAGTGGCTTGCCATTGCGGTCCTTTCCAATATGTGCAAATTATGTTGTGTTGCATGATGTTATGTGTATGTGTGTAATTGCACACATACATAAATGTCAGTTCAAGCACCCTTTGGTGCAGCAAAATGTCCTTGTGGGTGTACCTTCCACAGTAGGGGGTGGGGATTTGATAGCTGAGAAATACGGGTGGGGGTGGGAATGTGCAAAACAATGTAAATTTAACGATTAAAAGATTCAAGAATGACGACATTAATTCTGTAAACCTTTCTTGAGTTTTTTGGGGGAGGTTTATTCGAAGATGTTTTTCTCTGGAAGTGTCCCTGGTGTAACTGTGTGTGTGTGTGTCTTCTATCCAGGCACTTCCGTACCCTGTGTTCAGATGACACTCCCATGGTGCGTCGCGCTGCAGCCTCTAAACTGGGCGAGTTCGCCAAGGTCCTGGAACTGGATTATGTCAAGAGCGACATCATCTCCCTCTTCACCGCTTTGGCCTCTGATGAGCAGGTATGTGATGGAGGACATTTCAGCTCCAAGGTGGGCTTTGGAGATATTGACACAATTATCTTAGAGTATAATAACTAAAGAGTACTGAAGTGATGTCACTCCTTCATCACCTGGGTCGCAGAAGTGATGAATTTACGGTAATGTTTTAACATTTGCCAACGTAATAATTTAATATGGGTACCAGAGTGACCCAAAATCTTGAGTCATTGGTGTTTTGTGCTTTTATTATTTATTGATCAATTGTCTTAAATACAATATTAAAACGTTTAAATCTGGCCTAAACCTGTAGATAGATACCCTGCATTAGTACCGTAGGGGCCTCTCAAGTAGCAGGCACTTGGAGTCAAACATGACAACTAGGATGTTGCCGGGCTCATTTAGAACATTGTTAGAAATGACAATTGTGAGGTTGTAGACGCTGCTACTGCTGAGCCAAGAGAGGGCAATTATAATCACTTGTAATGTGGAGTAGAGATGCTTGGGTATTTTGTTAATGTGATCTTTCTGAAGAGATTCACACATGCATGTGTGTCGATGACTGCCAATTGACAGATTTATTTTATGAAATATCCAGCCATGACGCAAGTTGTCGTGGTGTTCTGATAGCTTTGGTTGGGTAGCAAGTGGCTGTTGAAACGATCACTGTGTTGTCAGAGCTGTCCAAGACGAGAAAAATTAAAGAAAGACATGCAATCTCCGCTCTACTTCCTGCATGTGCGTGACGTAAGTGGCAGCCTTTTTAGGTGAGAGGAATTGGGTTGGAGACTAACGTATAAATTCCAATGGGAGAGTGAACATGATCACAGCTTCTAAATGATTCCTTAGCACCATGGTCAGTGAACTAAATATTGGATCCAATCATCCAACACAAGCCACAGAGGTTTCCGAACATATTGACACTTAAATTCCCTTTTCAGAGACACAAATAGTGTTTGTGTGTGTCTCTAATTATGTCTCAATCAACTTTATCACTGTCACCGACCTGTCTCTGTTCTAGCAACACACTCTTGTGGCATCTAACACCAGTAGTAATAATAATAATAATAATAATAATACATCAAACTTATACAGCGCTTTTCTAGGTACTCAAAGCCGCTTTACAAAACAAAATAAAAGTAAAAAAAACTTTATTAAGCAAATAATTAAAATGCTAAAAAGGACACAGAACAAATTTGAAATAGCTGAGAGGGAGAGTAGAGTTAGGAAGGGAAAGCAAGTCTAAAGAGGTGAGTTTTGACGGATGCTTTGAACACGGCAAGGGTGGGGGCGGCTTTTATGTGAGGTGGGAGTGGGTTCCAGAGGGTGGGGGCTGCAACTGAAAAAGACCTTTCTGAGTCCACCATCTTTTTGACGATGCCTTTGCGCTCCTCTCTTCCACACCCAGGACTCTGTGCGGCTGCTGGCGGTGGAGGCGTGTGTGAGCATCGCCACCCTGCTGCCCCAGGAAGACCTGGAGACCCTGGTGATGCCCACCCTGCGCCAGGCTGCAGAGGACAAGTCCTGGAGGGTCCGCTACATGGTGGCCGACAAGTTCTCAGAGGTAAGGAAGGGGGACTAGAGCAGTGGTCCGTAGGGTCGGGTTTGGGAAGAATTTGAGAACTCTTCACAGAGTAAAAGTATTAACATGATAAAAAAAAGAATGATTTCGAGGCCCGGCCTGACTAATTGTCATACATTTTAGGCCCTACCTGGCCTGAAAATGTCAGGTAAGGTTGGGTTCCGGGAGAATTTGAGAACTCTAACCAAAGGGGACATAGGTAGAATGTAATGTTGATTTCATCGACTATAAACTATGAAAAAAAAAATGCAACTACCTTTTTGATTTAACGATATTCAATAAAAAAAAAGATATTTGTGGGTGTTGGCTACAACTGAGCTCTACTGGGAGCCCACACACAAAGGTGTTCTCTTAACTAATAGTTTGTTTTTTTATTGTATGTCAATCGTTTTTCCGCTAGTCTTTGATATCCTTAAAGAGTCATGAAACCCAAAATCACTTTTTCTATAAATATATATTGTATCAATGAGTCACTTGTGATAGGGAGCAATGATATGGTTCAATTTGCCCAGAGGCTTGTGGATTCAGAGCTGTCTGCAGTCTCTAGCTATTTCTGTGTTCTTCCAGTTTCTGGGTAGAAAAGAAATATTTGGCGCCACTCATTACATCTTTGCTCTCGGCGTACCATTAGTTCGGCGTGAGGTGGCTTATCTAATTAATATTAACGTTTGTTTTCTATTATTATATTCTGAATTCTGATAAAACAAATAAAGAGGCGGGTTTCTCGCTCCTTTAATCTTTGTAGCCTGAACACCAGTTTACTACTGCTATCATGTAAGTTCTGTACCTCCACCATGTTAGACTGACAATCACAACATCCATCCACTTTGTCTGACAGACAATTACTGAGGAACAACATTGGCAAACAGTGTAACATGTAGTGTTGCAATAATGGATGTAGGTTTTCAATTAAATATCACTCACCCGTCTGGCTAGCGCTCAAGTTACTCACACACTATTCCTCTCTGCGCACGTACGCACGCACGCACACACACACACACACATACACTAGGGATGGGACGATATGTGATATTATTGTTTATCGTGATAAAAAACACTCATGATAATTGTATCGTGAAGATTTAATTTATCGTGATATCGTCTTCCGTCATGCACTGGGATCTGTTCACCTTTTTATTTGCCGAGCTGCATATCCGGTACCACTTAAACCCTCTATAATTGGTATAAGGTACTTAGAATATACGTACTTGATAGTATTCTTTTCACTCTATCAACGCGTTGAGCTTGTAGATCTGCTATTTTTCGGCAAATGTTCCGCCCCAGGATAAAGGATTTTGAATATCGCGATATCCTAAATCGTGATTTCTTTTGTCAAAATAATCATGATATGACATTTTCATTTCGACCCACACCTACAACACACACGCGCACACACACGGGACTGCCCATAAGTCCGAAGGTTCATTAGTCCGAATTTAGTTGGGGTTACTGAGGTTAAGGTTGGGGGTCAGCAACCGGCGGCTCTAGAGCCGCATGCGGCTCTTAACGCCACCCTAGTGGCTCCCTGGAGCTTTTTCAAAAATGTATGAAAATGGAATCGTTTTAACGATTTTTTTATCGTCACTGTCGGGCAGAAACCTTGTATCTCCAAGTTTCAAATTTGTATGTTTTTTCCCCCCGCAAAGTAAAGCCCTGCTTCATCATACAAGACTGACGCACAAAAGTAGTGAAAACAGCAGATCTACAAGCACACAACGCCTCGCGGTGCGAGGCGTTGTGTGCTTGTAGATCGGCTGTTTCACTAGTTTAGTTAATTTTTTAAATGATAAATACAAAACGAAGTTTTGGACATAAGGTTTCCACCCGACAACGACAATATATAAGACTTTTATAATTTTTTGCGGCTCCAGACACATTTGTTTTGTTTTTTTTATGGCTCTTTAAACAATTTGGGTTGCCGACCCCTGGGGGGTTAGGCATAGTGTTCTTAAATTCGGACTAATGAACCTTCGGACCAAAGCCATGGCACCAGCACGCACACACACACACACACACACACACACACACACACACACACACACACACAATATATGATATAGATATTAAGTTGTCACTCTCTCTCTCTTCTCAATCTGTAGCTCCAGAAGGCGGTTGGCCCAGAGATCACAAAGAACGACTTGGTTCCAGCCTTCCAGAACCTTCTCAAGGACTGTGAAGCTGAAGTCCGTGCTGCTGCCGCCAACAAAGTCAAAGGTCCGCTGCATTCATTTAACCATGATGATCAATTAATTGGCTCCTAATGAATCCGTTTTTATTGAGTTTACATGGATTAAAGTTCTCGGTCGCCACGACATTCGGATTCCAAAGAAGTCGGCATGTCTTGCATGTTGCGCAGCGAAAACTGCTTATCTGCAAGCACTCAATGTGTCGAGCTTGTAGGTGGGCTGTTTTCGGTTAATATTTGTAGCATTTGTAGTAGCAATATGTTCAGATGCCCTCGCGCAGAGGGCGAATTCGCACAGGACTGAATTCATTATTATACTGTATATATCTGACCAGTTACCTATATATGGAGATCCTTGATAGCCATTTATGGAGATATGGGCATATTGTTTGGATCGGCGGTTCTACAAAAAATAATCATACAACTGTACATTGTGCAAGTACAGTAACGGCAGGAGAAGCAGCTGAGAACATAGGCAAAAATCTGAGCTATCCGTGTGCAAAAGAGTCTGTAGAACCAACCATGTGCTGTGAGACCCCAGACATGCGTTTGTGCGTGTCAGTATCTGTCTCCCAGTCCTTGTCCCCTTTTATGGGCATATTGGTTGGATTGGCGGTTCTACTGAAAAATGTTTTGTACAACTGTACTTCATGGATCCCCATATATGGGTATACAAGGGACAAGGACAGAATGTGATGTCACAACAATCATGTAATGTCATAGGTCAGCTATATACATTGAGGTGTTACCTGGCCTCTGACGTTATCCTCTGACAGGATCTGTCGAATTTCATAGTTAGTGTGACCTACAGTCGCAATTAAAACATCATAATGTTATATTTTGTGTTAATTGTTTAGGAATCTGCAGTGTGTGTTTGTGGGGGTGCTCCTTTTCATACCGTTTCACAAATCAAAAGTTAGGGCACCGTTTGAGAGATTTTATTTTTGCTTTAATCGATGAGTTAAGTTAACATTGCCAGTTATAGTTTTACAAGGTATATAAGACTTATTTCAGAAACAAATGAAAGTAATGCATTGACTGTGCTTTTCAACTTCCGTTCACTGAATCACTGTGTCTTTTTTAACTTGTTTCTGTGCAGAATTCTGTGAGAACCTGCCGGAGGACACCCGTGAACAGATCATCATGACTCACATTCTGCCCTGCGTCAAGGTAACCAAAAAGAAAAGAGAACATTAATCCCACTTCCACGCTCGTATGCCATGTCTGATTAATGCCGTTTGAAGAGAGAAGCTTTGATTCGCTGTGAGTCACTCACACAAAGCATGGTGGGGAAATGGAAATGACTTATTGTTTTTGGCACTTCTATTCTACTTAACCCATTTAGAACGGGTACATATTACTGTGTATCATTATTTTATGCTTTAACTATTGAAAAATAGCAGATATACAAGCTCACAGCGCGGCACCGAGTGCCGCGCTGCGAGCTTGTAGTTCTGCTATTTTTGAAAAAATCGTGAAAACTAGAATTTTGACCCCATTCGGGTCAAAAGGATTCAAAAGAAGTGTCTTTTGAATCCTTCTAAGGTTTTTCGAAAAACCTATGTTTCTATATGTCAGCAATCTGGCTAGCCATCGTCAAAGAAAAGGTCCTTTTCACTCAGCTCAGTTAGTCTGTTCTTGAGAGACTACTACTGTATGTCAGTGGTTCTCAAACCTTTTCATGTGAAGGACCTCCAAAATGATATGTATTTGGCCACGGACCCCCATCTCAAAATATTTAGTTCCCGGGACCACCCAGAAGTAAAATTTGAGTTACAAACGTTCGCTTTGAAAATACATATATTCAAATATTTGCACACATTTTCACAACTTTTAAAAAAATAGCAGATCTACAAGCTCGCAAGCTGTGAGCTTGTATATCTGCTATTTTTCACTGGTTAAAGCATTCAATAATTCTAGGCCGAAATGGCTTAATGTTCACACAAAGGCACTTCTACAGAGCGGTGCCGGGCTGATGACGTCCTCTTTTGACAAGTGTTTTCGTGTGAAGCGGCAGGTTTATTGGTTTTAAAATAGAAACGACTTCCATTATGTTGCGCCAAGTTGTCAAGTGCGTTCGCTCTTTGATCCTGGGGATCTAATTGGTCCTTAAACATGGACTACAGTTTTCACTTGTCAGCATGCACTATATGTTTTGGACAGAAGGTGGCACTGTTGTACCATTTTATTTTAACACGGCTTGTCAAGAACTGCATATCTTCATCCTTTTATTTAATCGTGTGATAAATGGCAGAAAGAAAAGCGTACTCTTAAAATTGCTGGGCTGTGAAATGTTTGCCCCACTAGATAACGATTATGCTGTTATCACGTTTTAGACTCGGGCTATAATTGTGTTTACATTTGGAAAGTGCTCGCAATCAAAAGAGTGATTACTTGTTTAAAACCACCGACTGTAATTATATTGTAATTAATTATTGCAAGCCTAAAGTGATTTGTTTGTCCATAAAGGGACCATTGTGGCGTCCCATCCACAGTGAACAATGGAGCGTATCTTTGCAGGCAGCAACACACACACTGACACGCATAATCTCATATATTGTTTGTGTTTTAGGTGACTAATTTCTTTTCCGCCTGTGCAAACTGTCGTAGCACTAATGGGCCCTAAACACTTTGTTATATGACAAATATGGGGAAAAAAATGATTTCAAGTTTCCTGTTGACATTTTTACTCAAGCTAATGGAGCCTGCCTGGGTCACAATTTGTGTCAAATGCTGTCTAGCTGAGAGGTGACCATTGACACATTCTAAATGTCTCAATAGAAGGGCAGGAAGACAGAATACAACCACCCCAATTGTTAAGTCATATTGTATTAACAAACATGGCTCGTATACAGATTGGACAAAACTAAGTTGTATTCAGGTGAAATGGTATGGTACCGCTTTAAAGGAGTAGTTCACCCCCAAAATGACTTTTTTTTTTCTCCTATTGATTACTCACACCATGGAGACTTGAGTTCAATAATATTTTTGGGTTCTTTTCGCATTCCTAAGACAACATTTTCATTATAATAAATTTACCTCCATTGATTCCGGGACCCGAATGCATTTGGGTCCCCATCCGGGGGTAAATGTACCATAATCACATTTTTGTCCTAGGAATTCGACTAATACAAAAAAATATTGAACTCAAGTCTCCATGGCGTGAGTAATCGATAGAAAAAAAGTAGGGATGGTCCGATCAGGTTTTTTGGCACCGATCACAAAAGTTTGATCACCTGATACCGATCAATCACCGATCCGATCAAGTTATTATTTATATATTATTTATATTTTCTAAATGTTAATGTTTTAACTTTAATTCATTCATTCACTCATGAATTCATTTATATATTTGCCTTATATTTATTTTCCAGCATTACTATGTATTTATTATCATAGCAGTAACTAATTATTCCTTCAGCACTGTGGAAATCAATACCCCAAAATGGCCTCAAGTGGGCATACTGAACGGCTGGTTGATCGGATGCACCGATCGGATCGGATCGGTGAATTTACCTTTTGATCTAAACCACCGATTATCACCGATCACGCTTTGATCGGCCCGATCCGATCCATTGCCGATTGATCGGTAACATCTCTAAAAAAAAGTCATTTTGGGGGTGAACTACTCCTTTAAAGTTAAGCAACTTAACAGTTGTTACTATAACTTATATCAAGGGTCTTCAACAGGGGGTCTGGGGCCCCCTAGGAGGTCCTCAGAGTTACTACAGGGGGTCCCCCAAATCTTTGTCCTCCTTTTTTATATTAACCACTTGAATCCTAGCATCTATATCCTGAGAACTTTAGCCAAAAATAGCTACAAGATCGGCTATTTTTGGCAAAGACGTTTGGCAAAAAGAGCAGACTAAGTACAGAGTGAAATGTCAAGTTAAGTATTGACAGTTCAAGTGGTTAATCTGAAAACAAAGTGACAAGAGTCCAAAATACACTGATTGTTCTGTCAAACAATGAAACTATATGGAATCTATGAAAAAGTTGTGGGGGTCCTTGCTTCATCTCTTTCTCAACCAAGGGGTCCTTGGCCTGAAAACGACCCTGACTTATATAGTAAACCACAAGTGATAATGTACAGTCAGTGAGGCAGTGAGGCGTAACGCGTTATAGGAAAATAAGTCCTGACAGGATGACGCAGTGCCCACGCCGGGGCCAACGCCAAGTGGAGGTCAGGAACTGCTTTGCCCCGAAGGGGTTTATTTCCCAATAATGACTGCCTCACTTAACATTAGCCAGCTTATTATAACAAGGCTACTTATGAAAGAACGCTTA
The DNA here is from genome assembly GCF_963921795.1 of Nannobrachium achirus. Lineage (NCBI taxonomy): Eukaryota > Metazoa > Chordata > Actinopteri > Myctophiformes > Myctophidae > Nannobrachium > Nannobrachium achirus. The sequence goes on along the minus strand of NC_137817.1, from coordinate 63,810,158 downwards.
CATTGCAATGTAAACGGAGGCCAGAAGAACAGCAGTCTGTCATTCAAAGCGTCGGGTCTCGTTGCTGAACATTGGAAAATATCCTCTGTGTCGGGTGGAAAACTTCATGTCCAAAACTGTTACTTTTCAGGATTCAAAAGCAGCTGCGAGCTTGTAGATCTGCTATTTTTGGAAAAAAAAATGTGATTTGTAACTCAAATATTTGCTTCTGGGTGGTCCCTGGAACAACATATTTTGAGATGGGGGTCCGCGGCCAAATAAATGTAATGTTGGGGGTCCTTGACATGAAAATGTTTGAGCACCACTGATTTAAAAGAAGGATTTGGAAGACATTTATTGAATCAGGTCAAAGATATTCAATGACTTGCACAAATGTTCACGATTTTTCAAAAATAGCAGATCTACAAGCTCGCAGCGCGGCACTCGGTGCTGCGCTGTGAGCTTGTATATCTGCTATTTTTTAATAGTTAAAGCATAAAATGGTTATAGTGGTTCAAATCTAAAGTGACACAAAAGATCTACAAGCTCAAAACGAGCTTGTGGATCTGCTACTTGCTGCTTTTGTGTGACGCCCTAGAATGATGAAGTATGGCATCCGTTTATGAAAAAGTAAAATGTAAATGGAGATGAGCATTTTCTGCTCGACCGCAACCACATGAATAAAACTCATATTTGTACGGGGCAGATATGTTACTGAAATATACAAATCATTTAATCAAAAATAAACTATGGGCAGAACGGGCCATATCCCTGACATCACAGCCAGTAACTGTATGTTCCTCATGGGTAAATTCCGGGCAAGGAACACTTAAACATGTTGACCTAATCTAGTCACGACACGATGACGTCATTAATGGAGCATGGAAAACGACGTGGAAATAACGAGGAAAATGTGACATTTCTGTTGGACTCGTCCAGCTGTGTTTTCATACAGATGAGTGGAAACCATTCAGAACGGTTATGCAAAAAAATGATTGTTGTCATCTCGAATGATTGCAGTCAATTGATTATGTAATCATTGTGACAGGCTATACATAAATAATGGCACCTTGGTCGGTCTTGTGATTTTTATCATATCGTCTCTTTGTCGAATGGAAATCTCATTTGTCCAAAACATTAAAGTAAAAATAGGCAAGCTTGTTTGTACACAAAAACATTACCCCTCCCCTCTATGACAGGCATTAAACAGGTAGTTGTCTTTGATGCTTTCATTGATTAGAGAGATCACTAACGAGGACTTGACACTTTTATGGCCCAATCAATTACCTTGGTGCACAACCCCTTTGAAGTTCAAAGGGAGCAATTAAGAGCTCTGCCTGAGCTCCCCCTGACGATAACGTCCCTCCACTGATTATGTTGACATTTAATGTCAACATAAAGAGTGGAACAGAACAGAAATACAGCCAGGGGATGTGTCTTTCTGCAAGGAAACACCCCAGCACAATAATATAGTTACTGATGAAGGGAATTGACTGCTAAAAATGTATATACATATATATTTTTAATAGTCTTAAAGATACCTATTTTTCCTTTAACTTTTACAGATTCTCATTAAAAAAATGGCAAAAGTAGCAGATCTATAAGCTCAAAACGCATCGCTTTGCGCCACATTTCTAACGTGTGGATCTGCATTCTTTTGATGCTTTTGTGTTGACGCTGTATCTAGTATGATCATCAAGTAGGGCCGTGTTTCGTAAAGTGGATTCCAGGGACTCTGTGGGTTCCTTTAGGGGGGTCTAAATGGACCCATACGAGTCTGTAACTCTTGACAGTGTACAAATTGGACGGGTTAATTTGGTTCAATTTGTATACTGTCAAGAGTTAAGGGGAGACCTTGAAATGTCAAAGTTTGAGAAACACTGAAGTAGGGCATTCATTTACGAAAAAACAAATAGTTAGATTATGGAGATGGGCGGTTTCCGCCCTACAGTGACCATATGAATGAATGGATGAACCAACTGCCTGATCTCTGCTGTGTACTAACCCACCCTCTCTCTCCCTCTCACTCTCTCTCTCTCTCTCTCCACCCTCCAGGAGCTGGTGTCGGACACCAACCAGCACGTGAAGTCAGCGCTGGCGTCGGTCATCATGGGTCTGTCCACCATCCTGGGCAAGGACAACACGGTGGAGCATCTCCTGCCCCTCTTCCTGGCTCAGCTTAAGGACGAGGTAAAATTCGACGTCTCTCGACGCCGTCGTTTGGTGACGCATGTGATCGCCATGGGCTGAATATAAGCGACGTGATTGGTTAAACACCTCAGCCCTGAGAAAAAAAAAAGAAAAAAAAAAACAGACGTGAAGGAGTGACGATTTGTCTTGAAAAGAGATTCTCAAGTTGTCATTTTGTGTGCCAATTTGGGACCTGGGTGTATGGTGATAGACGTTTGTATCCAATCCAAACGCCCATGCATGCAGGTGTGGAGCTGGCTAACGGCACAGCGTGTCTAATCCTCCCCCAGAAGCCATTTAACCCATTTAGGCCTAGAATTATTGAATGCTTTAACTATTGAAAAAATAGCAGATATACTTGTAGATCTGCTATTTTTGAAAAAATCATGAAAATGTGTGCAATATATATTTTTCAAAGCAAACTTTTGTAACTCAAATCTCTGCTTCTGGGGGGTCCCTGGAACAATTATGTAGAGATGGGAGGGTCTGTGGCCAAATAAATTACATTTTGGGGGTCCTTGACATGAAAGAGTTTGAGAACCACTGATTTAGAGGAAGGATTTAGAAGTCGGGTCAAAGATATTCAAAGACTTGCACACATTTTCAAGATTTTTAGCAGATCTACAAGCTCGCTGTGAGCTTGTATATGTGCTATTTTTCAATAGTTCAAGCATAAAATAATGGTTTAAAGTGGTTAAAATCTAACGCGACTCGGGCCCGTTCCAGGTATTTGAGAGTTAAATCTAGACAAGGCTGTGTTCTAAGGGGTTGCCGCGACACCGATCAGGCTGTCTGAAACGGAGCTAATGCTAATTAACTCTACCTAGCAGATGTACCTGCCTGTCACCCTGCCTGTATAGCAGCAGATTGAGTCATGCGGTTGGTTGGCTGCCAGGCAAAACCTTTAGAATAAGGATTAAACCACCGAAGCGAAACATTGCCAACACGTATCCCTGCTTTTAGCTGTATGTGAGTGAGAGTGACAAATAAACCCCTCTTGATTCCTAAGCACTGTGCATCGTGCAACAGATGGTGAAAATAGCAGACCTACAAGATCATAATGTCTCACAAAGCTTCTATTTTGACTATGGAAAAAAATAACTATAGCAATACTTTAGGAATTGCATATAAAGACATAGGGGTGTAACGATATAGTAACTGCATCGAAATATCGTTTTAAAAAAATGGAAGTATATCGAAATGAAAACAGCTAAAATCGAATCGTATCATTTGAATTTGTATCGTATCGGCAGTGTAAAGAATCGATTGTATCGATACTACCTACTTGTGCATTGTATTTGGCATTTTTAAGAAGAAAAAATTAAAAGGAGTGGTTTAATTACTTTTCCTTTATCGATAAGTGTGTGTAATCTGGGTTCATGTCAAGGTGCAGGTTTGTCAATATACAATGTTCATGTGTTTGCCAGATAATCACTGTGTTTACTTATTTATATCCATAATAATGCATGTTTCCCTTAAAAACCTGCACTATCCACACCTTTCACACAGATTTAATTTCTTTGCTAAATAGTTACTATATCGATTTCAAATCATTGAATCAAATCGTATCGCCATGAATTAACCAATATCGTCCATGTATCGTATCGTCAACCATGTATCGTGATGTGTATCGAATCGATGTCAAAATATATCGTTACAACCCTATAAAGACATGCCCAAAATAGTGATTCCAGTGGTTAATGCGGTTTAGAGTGGATGCACAATGAAAAGGTGAATATACATAGAGATCACTATCTGAACCAGCCACACAGATATGGGCCATGTCTTGGCCATCTGGCCAGTGATGTGTATCGATGACATCGGGGATCTTCATATATGGGCATAAAAGGGATTCTGGGGAATACCCATATATGGACTTTTACATGGTTGATGTCACCTGTGATATCACCTGTGATGTCACAGTGGTGTCAGGGGAACCACAGTGTCAGGCGTGACCTTCAGAGATACATGGACAAGATTTGCCGGTTTTCGTAGTAAACTTGCAACCTACGATCGCAATAATCATTGTATACAGTGTGGAATTATTTGTTCCCCTATCAGTTAATGAGGAATGAGTTTGCGGATGATAAATTCTGTCTCCTCATCCCCATATCTATATCACATGGCCCAAATCAGCTGAATTAATTTCCACAATCTTTCACTTTGCGTTCTGAGAAGAGCCAGGAGTTTTGATGTCTCTATAAACATGGGCACGTGAAGACGTGTGCAGCTTGGGGCTGTCATTTCACCTAGTCATCCACAGTCCTATTTAAAGATGGCCCATTTTCGCCCCCATACAAGCACCAAACAAGTCTTAAAGACCAACCGTGTGTCGTTAATGAGACGAGAGTTTCAAATGACAGCTTGTGAGTTGCAAATTTTGCCAAAGATTTTAACTGACGGCTTCGACTTTTCAAATTGCCAACATTTGAGTTGCAAATGGCCAACGTCTGACGTGAACCAGAACATGAAGAACATCCTTATTAGTTTCAGACCGATGATGTCTTTTCAACCAAGCCAGGGATTTCTTTTTCAAATCAGTTCTGCTCATTGTGAAGCCAGCAAATCTGTGCAGTATGGGGATGAGGACAATGTGGCCAGCTGCCATTGTTAAGCTATTTAGACCGGGTACGCATTATTGCGTATTATTATTTTATGCTTTAACTATTGAAAAATAGCAGATATACAAGCTCACAAGCTCTTGTATGTCTGCTATTTTTTTTAAATCGTCAACATTTGAATTTTGACCCGATTCTATAAGTGTCTTCTAAATCCTTCTAAGGTGTTTTGAAAAACACACGTTTCTACGTCAGTGGTTCTTAAACTCTTTCATGTTAAGGACCCCCAAAATTAAATGCATTTGGCCACGGTCTCCCATCTCAAAATATGTTCTAGGGACCACCCAGAAGCAAATATTTGACTTACAAATTTTCGCTTTTAAAAAAGATATATTCAAAGATTTGCAAAAAAGATCTAGATTTTTCAAAAATAGTAGATCTACAAGCTCGCAGCGCGGCACTCGGTGCCGCGCTGTGAGCTTGTATATCTGCTATTTTTCTATTGTTAAAGCATTCAATAATTCTAGGCCCTAAATGGGTTAATATCCCCTATTAAAGATTGGACTAAAAGCACTGTGTAAGGCCAGTGGGTGGAAACCCAGCGGGGAAGCTTACGCAGCGTCATTTTGGGGAAAAATGACTTCAAAGTCACGGTAAGCTGTTTTTTGTGCTGGAGTGACTAATGCGTCTTGGCCGAGTGGAGCTGATAAATGTGCACTTTGGAGTCTGTAGAAAGAAGCAGTCCTTCAAACGGATCGATCTTTACCTTCAGACAAAACCATGTTGCGAGGCTATTAACCCAGTACTTTCACTATTTTGGGCATGTCATTAATAGGTGAAAACGTACAAACAACGTACAAACAAAATGGCAGATCAGCTATTACCGCGTCGCACTGCCATACTGCAATATTACATGAGAGGGTGTGGGTTAATGTGATTATTGTACCGCCTGCATTGGCGCGGGCATGAGCCGAAGGGCGAGTGCCCGTAGGCAGTGCAGAACCAAATGGAGCCTTACGGGTCCATTTGGTTCCATTTGTACGTTCTCAGAGTTATGGTGGTCCGTGGTCTAATAAAGGTGTTCTCAGAGTAGGGTCCAGGGACCCCCATAGCCCTATACATCTTAATATTTTATATTATGTATTTTCAAAAAAATCTTTGAAAATGTTAAGACCATAAATCTTTTCAGATGGGGGTTCCGTGGCCAAATACACATTAATCTAGGGGTCCTTGGCATAAAGTTTGAGAACCAATGCACTAAGCCAGTGGTTCTCAAACTTGGGTTCGCGACCCCAGTCACCCCAAGTAAGGTCCCCAAATTATTTTGTGGGGTCCCCAGATGATTAGTTTAATGGAATGTATTTTCTCACTCAACGGTAAACAAACCAACACGCAGTATAATACAGGGTATCTGCACATTTATAAAGTGCCAATTTAAGTTCTTTCAAGACTGTTTTAATACCAAACTGGCCAAACTGTCAAATATTAAGCAAGCAAGAACATTGTGAACATTTTCACAATATTTATCTGTGGAACAAAGTCACATTACATATAATACCTACAATTCCAAGTGCTTGTCAGGGTGGGGGTCCCCGGTGCAAATATGTTTATGTTGGGGGTCACAGCCTAAAAATGTTTGAGGTTCAATGCACTTAGCCGAGGCCGTGGCTAAAGTAATGAGCCCTGGTGTTGTTCCGTTCTCCCCCAGTGCCCCGAGGTGCGTCTGAACATCATCTCCAACCTGGACTGCGTCAACGAGGTGATCGGCATCCGCCAGCTGTCCCAGTCGCTGCTGCCCGCCATCGTGGAGCTGGCCGAGGACGCCAAGTGGAGGGTCCGCCTGGCCATCATCGAGTACATGCCCCTGTTGGCAGGGCAGCTGGTGAGGCATCAAACTGTTGACTTTTTGTTTTGTATTTCTTTTTAGTTGGCGATTAAATTGTCACTCAAATAATTGAGTTTCTGTTGTTGAACATTGTGAATAAAAAATACACTTCTGTTGAAAATTGTGAATAAAAAATACACTTCTGTTTGGCCTTTAGGCTTCGTAAAAGAAACACAAGTTACACAGGGCAGATACAACGAATACAATAAATATTATAATACATTTTACTTAAAAAAAGGGAAAAAAATACATTAATAGTGGAAATGGCCGCTCTACAAGTTCTGAAGGTAATGCGTTGTATATCTTCCGTTTCCACTATTCGTGAAAATACATGAACATTTTAACATTATCATGATGATATGCAAAAGATTATGCGATTATGTAATAATTGTGACTAGGCGGGTCTCCCCCTGGTGACCCAACCTGTAGCTGTGTCTGCCTCATCTCCCTGACATTCCTGTCACTCACTGTCCAAAGAAAGCATGGAATCTTGAATAATAATATAATCCTTCACAAAGCGTATAGCCACCAGTGAGTGGCCTTGTCATAAGTCAGATCTATGCAATTTTTTCGAGTGAAATGACAGAAACAACAATGGACTGATTTTGGATGTAACTCAACAACAATGGACTGAATGCTGTTTGTGTGGTTCTTCAGGGAGTGGAGTTCTTCGATGAGAAGCTGAACACGCTCTGCATGGCCTGGCTCATCGACCACGGTAAGACCCAGGCCTCCTTGAACCACTGTCCACTTGCTGTCCCTTTGTTATCCATGTCATTGTCAGCTTGTGGATCTGCCATTTTGCAGGGAGTTGCAAAGTGTCATCCGTGGACTAAAGTTCTCAGTCGCCATTACTGATTTCACTCATGTGGATTCCATAGAAGCCAGCATGTCTTCTATGGAAGCATGTTGTGCTGTTGCGTAGCAAAAATACCCCATCAACAACGCATTGAAAGCCTTTAGATTATTCATTGTGCAAACAATGTATTGACGAAGTATAGAAAGCACACAAAAAAATATTTTCTATCAGTTACACACACCATGAAGTCTTGAAATTCATGGAGAATGTTTTGTTTTAATTGTCACATTTCCAAGACAATCATTTGATGACCGGCAGAATCTCCAGTAGGAGACTCGATGTAGACTCCGATTATTGGCTCAGGAATGCGACAAAAAAAATCCATAAATTCAAGGCTCCATGGGGTGCGTAATCGATGAAAAACTAATAAATATCATTCCTTCAGTGGATAAAATGTCATTTCCTTGTCCCAGAGCAGCCAGGGCAGCGCCGCGCTTTTTGGCCGCAGCCCAGTTGGCACCCACACGCACACCACACACACACACACACACACACACACACACACACACACACACAGCAGGGACGTGCTGGCCATTGGGAAAAGCGGGACAACTCCAGAGCGTCCAGTTCATTCCCGGCCGGTCCAGGCCGGCCATTAGGAAAAAAAATAAAATAAAATGTCAGCCTTCGTTCCATTTTGGGGGCTGGGCAGCCAACAAAGTAAATCGTCACTGTCGGGCAGAAACCTCGTATCTCCAAGTTTCAAATTTATACATTTTTTCGCAAAGCAAAGCCCTGCTTCATCATACAAGGCCGTTGCACAAAAGTAGTGAAAACAGCAGATCTACAAGCACACAACGCCTCGCGGTGCGAGGCGTTGTGCGCTTGTAGATCGGCTGTTTTCACTAGTTTAAATCCTCACAACCTAATCAGAATGGGGTAGTGTGTATGTATGTCTGTCTGTATGTGCATCTGCAACTCCACGTTCAGCAGTTGTTCAATTGTCTAAAAAACATAATACAAAAATCAACAACGCATGTTCCTGGCTGACCATCAACTTTTTTTTTTTCTTTTTTTTTTACTTTTTTTTTTTTTTTGCATATTCCTTGCTGACCATCAATTTTTTTTATTTTTTTTTTTACTTTTTTTTTTTTTATTTTTTTTTATATGAGCGCCCGTTAGGGCGCGATTTCTAGATATGAGCGGCCGCGCAGCGGCCGCGAATTTCTAGTCATTTTTAAAATGATAAATACAAGGTTTCCACCCGACAACGACGAAATATAACTCATGTACAGTAATTGGCCCACTGGCTTGTCACTTGTCATGATCTGAAATGGCAATCTTTGAGCAGCAGCAGCGCTATAGAGAGAGATCTCTCTCTATAGCGCGCAATGAGGGCCTCTCCAACTCTTTTTCCCGGGCTGAATCAGGGGCCCAGCACGTCCCTGGCACACAGCACACAGCACACACACACACAGCGGCAAGTCCACACAGAGGTCACCGTTACAGCGGGGACACTTGTACTGTATTTACAAGACGGCACGTTTTGCTCACCAAAGCTTAATTTATAATCCATATCCCACAACGCTGCAGCTCTCGCTTGACAAGGAGCTTGAAGATCATTAGCTTTGGAAAGATCGGCTCTCGTTTGACAAAGAGCTGCGGTCGTTGTACTACTACGGATTATGAATTATGCTTGAGTTGGCTCTACTTCCAAGTCTCTCTCTCTCTCTCTCTCTCTCTCTCTCTCTCTCTCTCTCTCTCTCTCTCTCTCTCTCTCTCTCTTAGGGCCTCTGTACTAGGGATGGGGCGATAAGCGATATTATCCTTTTTTTATTGTGATAAAAAACACTCAAGATAAGTATTGTGTAACCTCGCCTACCAGGCTTTCTGGGGGAAAGCCTGGTGTTCGTTCACAACAGGCCGTTTGGTTTCCGTCTAGAGCGCGGAAACCACTAGAAGAAGCGGCGTCGCATTGATTTTGTTTCCCCAATCTTTATTAAAATGCTCGAGTAGCCTAGTGTAGTCTTGCCAGTCGCTAAAAGTTGGACTAAAAGATGCATATACCAAACGAATTTTTCAAAAGCAAAACTACTCCGCATCAAGGAGTTTATTAGGTAGGCCCTAAAAGCGTGTCCTTGAGCGCAGGGGAATATTTTGGGTTAAAACTGAATCCGGTTTGATCTTTCCGGCAAATTGTAGTCCTTTGAGGACTGCAACGTGACATTTTGTGGTTTCCGCTCCAGACCGGTTACAAACCCGAAAAGTGAAGTTATCCCAGGCTAATATTGTGGAGATTAAATTTATTGTGATATCGTCTTCCGTCATGCACTGGGATCAATTCACCTTTTATTTGCCGAGCTGCATATCCGGTACCACTTAAACCCTCTATAATTGGTAAAAGGTACATATAATATACCTACTTGATAGTCTTTCTTTTTGAGCGGTGGTCACAACGCTCCTATACGTGGCCGTGTGTGTGGGTCTGTCTGTCTGTCTGTCTGTCTGTCTGTATGCGTGTCTGTCTGTATGGTGTATGTAGCCTGTATGTAGTACCTTTTGTGACCACACATGTTAAGGGAGGGGCGCTGTTGTTCAGGCCAGGCCAGACACCCACCCACCCACACACACACACACACACACACACACACACACACACACACACACACACACAATATATATATATTTGTTTTGCTGTTGCGCAGCCTCCACGACCACCGCTCAGTTCACACGGGTGTGATTTTTTCACTCTGTATCAGATGTCTTTTCCAAAAAAAAATCCGATCTACAAGCTCACAACGTTTCGCGCCGCGATGCATTGTGAGCTTGTATAGATCTGATATCTTTTGGCAAATGTTCCGGCTCAGGATAATGGATTTTGATTATCGCGATAATATCGTAAACCGCGATTTCTTTTGTCACAATAATCGTGATATGAAATTTTCATATCGTCCCATCCCTACTCTTTCTCTCTCTCCCTCTCTCTCAGGGCCTCTGTACTTCCCCTCTCTCTCTCTCGCTGTCTCTCTCTCTTCCTCTGCTGGGACAGAGAGAGCCCGGGGCAGACGTGGTGGTGGTGGGGGGGATGGGGGGGCAGGAAAGGGAGTAGGGGGAGGGAGGGAGGGAGACGTGAGGATCCGCAGCTCCCTGCTAGCGCTAACCCAAGGGTCTTCAATGTTTTCAGGCCAAGGACCCTTAGCTTGAGAGAGAGATGAAGCAGGGACCCCCTCTACATATTGTATAAATGTATGATGCAGATTTTCTTCGACTTGTTTGACAGCACGGTCATCAGTCTTATGTTGGATTCATGTTAATGTGTATTTTCAGGCACTTAACCACTTAAATCGTCTTATTTTGTAAACTTGACCTTTCACTCTGTTCTTGGTCTGCTCTTGTTTACCTCTACACCAAACCTATTTGCCAAAAATAGCCGATCTTGTAGATCTGCTATTTTTGGCTAAACTTCTCCTCGGAATAGGGATGTGAGGGTTCAAATTGTTAATTTTAAAGGATTTGGCGGCCCCCCTGTAGTAACTCTGAGGACCCCCTAGGGGTCCCGGACCCCCTGTTGAAGACCCCTGGTCTAAAGTACTTGGATTGTCTGACAGAAGTATGCTCAAATAGTGTTAATTTATGAAAACAAAACAAAAAGTTAGAACATGGAGATCAGACGTTCCTCCTCGACAGCAATGATTTACTGTGAAACCTAGTTTTCTTCTTTTTTCTTTGTTTGATATAAGATATGTTGGGGGGTTTTCTGCCTCTATTGATAGTACACAGGGGAGAGAGACAGGAAACACGGAGGGAGACGTGGGGTGACACACGCAGCAATGGTCCTCTGGATCGGGACTCGAACCCACAACACGCTGTCAGACATCAGAGCCTATGTGCACGGCGAGACCGCTAGGTCAAACTCGGGTTGGATCCGCCCCTGTGCCGCCTCTTGTAAACCTGCAGCGTCGCTATCTATAGCAAGGTTTTAACCGCACCGGCCGCGGAAGGCGGCGGAAAGCATCTGCCGCCGTCCGGGAGCCATCGGCAACTTGTCGGCAAGAGGCGCTTGCCGTCGATAGGGCTGTCGGAACCCGTCGATCGAAAACCGAAGCTGCTCAGTCTTTTGCAATCGGTCGGTAGGATTGAGGCGACTTGATACTCCTGTATAGTGGACATTAGTTTGCTGCAGAAACAAAGCCAGAGACATTTTCCCGTTGCACATTTTAACTAAATACCATATTCTCAATCTCAACTCTCAATTCCTATTCCAATCTGATCCAAAGCAAAGCTAGTAGTAGGCTAAGTGCTGCAGCTGCCCGTGTTGTTTTTCTTTTCCTCTGCACGGAGAACACGGAGTGCCTCCGGTTGCCAGATTCTGTGAGTGAAATAATAATGTTGAAAGCAAGGCCAAATAAGCAACTACACTTCAGAAACAAGCCCAAACCAAAAGCAACCCACAACTAGCAACATTATAGGAAAAAAGGATCAACGTATAACAAGCAGACCTGGCACCACTGCCATACAGTAACTACAGTCAGTGTCGGCTGAAAAAATAATTTCAGTCGGCTGAAAATAATAGTTTTTTGCAGTTCTTTGCATTCTGTGTACAGTCAGAAGGAGACTTGTTTGGTTTGGAGACACCTTATGTAGGACCACCGTGTATGTTTTAATGACTGCAGACTTTGGGTCCCTTGGTGGCTTAAATTCTATGCTGCAGGTCTCTCTCTCTCTGTGTCTCTCTCTCCTGGCAGTCAGGGCACAGCACAGTGCACTTAGGCTGACCTGGGGAAGAGAAGAGAGAGACTCTCTGGTCCTGAGAGGAGCTGTGGTGGTTGGTGGTGACCAGGGGGAAAGAAAGAGACACACGCGTACAGTCGTACACACACACACACACACACACACACACACACACACACACACACACACACACACACACACACACACACACACACACACACACACAGAGCACTGTTTTATAACTTAGAAAAACAGTGTCTCTTGCGAACAACTCGTCACACCGTAGCAGCCATGGTGCGTTTCTGCACATGGAGTTTTTCCAATTAGAAGCGTGCGCACGTTTACATACATACACACTGCATTGAGGACAAAGGGGCAGCTGAGTTACATCATTGGAATGTTCTGTGTGTGTGTGGGGGGGGGGCGGGTTTAGGGCTGTGCTGCTGTCCTTATATAAGCCTTGCACAGATAAAGGTCTAACAGATAAGGGCTGAATCTCTCTACTATTTTGGACGCGTATAAATAGGCGATTCATAATAGGCGATGCACCGAGTGCCGCGCTGCGAGCTTGTAGATCTGCATTTTTTTTTTTTATCGTGAAAATGTGTGCAAGTCTTTGAATATCTTTGACCCGACTGCTAAATCCTTCCTCTAAATCAGTGGTTCTCAAACCTTTTCATGTCAAGGACCCCCAAAATTACATTTAATTGGCCGCAGACCCCCCATCTCAAAATATGTTGTTCCAGGGACCCCCCCCAGAAGCAGAGATTTGAGTTACAAAAGTTTGCTTTGAAAAATATATATTGAAAAATGTGCACAAATCTTCATGATTTTTCAAAAATAGCAGATCTACAAGCTCGCAGCGCGGCACTCGGTGCCGCGCTGTGAGCTTGTATATCTGCTATTTTTCAATAGTTAAAGCATTCAATAATTCTAGGCCTAAATGGGTTAAAGCTACTGTTCTTGTCTAATATTAGTTATTGGCCTTTCTTTCTGTACTTGCCCATGGTAGCCATAATGCTATTATCTCTTGCATAAGCGCACAGTTTTTCCATCTAATATGCCGAGTTGCTGACCCTATAATGATATTCAATAGGCTATAATGCATTATTAAAGGAGGGCTTTTATAGATGTCTTTCCATATTATGTCATCCTGGATGCATAACGTTCTTCCCCTAAGCTGTTCCATAGGGGGCTGTCACAGTGCCTCCAAGCACTTTTATTCATAAGCTGGCATATTGTTCACTACTGTACCTTTTTGTATAAAAAAACATTAACCCATTTAGAACAGGTGCGCATTATTGTGCGTGATGTTTTGCTTTAGCTATTGAAAAATAGCAGATATACAAGCTCACAGCGCGGCACCAAGTGCCGCGCTGCGAGCTTGTAGATCTGCTATTTTTGAAAGATTGTGAGAATTTGTGCAAGTCCTTGAATATTTTGACCCGATTCTATGAGTGTCTCCTAAATCCTTCTAAGGTTTTTTTGTTGTTGAAAAACCTATGTTTCTATGTCAGTGGTGCTCAAACCTTTTCATGTCAAGGAACCCCAAAATGATATGTATTTGGCCACAGACCTCCATCTCAAAATATTTACTTCCAGGGACCCCCAGAAGCAAAATTTGAGTTACAAACGTTCGCTTTAAAAATATATATATATTCAAAGATTTGCACACATTCTCACGACTTTTCAAAAATAGCAGATATACAAGCTCGCGTGCCGCGCTGTGAGCTTGTATATCTGTTATTTTTCAATTGTTAAAGCATTAAATAATCGTAGGCCTAAATGGCTTAAAGCGGTATTGGAAATCCCGGTCGATTCCTTCTGTAAAAAAAGATTGTCCAGTAATTTATTCTCACCTTGTTGTTTGTGTCAATTTGTCCTGTGGGCAAATTGCAACATGTTGCATAATCTCAACAAGCCGGTGAAACATAAAATGAATGTCCGATATTTGTTAAGATTTTCTACTGGGTTTGTTGTTTCAAATTGCCCTCTGGGTAATTGCAACATGTTGCATAATTTTAACAGCATTCTGTTGAAACATGTTTCCACTTTCCACTTATTTAACCCATTTAGAACGGGTACACATATTGTGTATTATTATTTTATGCTTTAACTATTGAAAAATAGCAGATATACAAGCTCACCTCGGTGCCGCGCTGCGAGCTTGTAGATCTGCTATTTTTGAAGAATCGTGAAAATTTTAATTTTGACCCGATTCTATAAGTGTCTTTTGAATCCTTCTAAGGTTTTTTGAAACACCTATGTTTCTATGTCAGCAATCTGGCCAGCCATCGTCAAAGAAAAGGTCCTTTTCACTTAACTGGAGCTCAGTTAGTCTGTTCTTGAGAGACTACTATGTCAGTGGTTCTCAAACCTTTTCATGTGAAGGACCCCCAAACTGATATTTATTTGGCCACGGACCCCCATCTCAAAATATTTAGTTCCAGGGACCACCCAGGAGCAAAATTTGAGTTACAAATGTTCGCTTTAAAAATATATTCAAAGATTTGCACACATTTTCATGACTTTTTCAAAAATAGCAGAAGAATAGCAGCACTCGGTGCCGCGCTGTGAGCTTGTAGATCTGCTATTTTTCACTGGTTAAAGCATTGAATAATTCTAGGCCTAAATGGGTTAATATGAATGGCGGTGGGGGGAATATTTAACTGATTCCGTGGAACCACAAGGGCATCAAGTAATCTACATCAAATTGTCTCTTAAACGGAACAAATCTAAAAGAAATAAAGGCGTTATTGTTGGCGTACATGTCATTAAGCGTATAGCATTCTAGCGGGCCAGTGGCTCAGGAATTGTTCTCTTATATAGTGTATGGCAGGTGTCTTCAGCGTTTTCAGGTCAAGGACCCCTTAGTTGAGAGAGAGAGATGAAGCAGGGACCCCCACAACCTGTTCATAGATTCTATATAGTTTCATTGTTTGACAGCACAATCATCTGTGTATTTTGGATTCACGTTAATGTGTGTTTTCAGATATTTAACCACTTGAACCGTCAGTACTTAATAAACTTGACCTTTCACTCTGTACTTACTACTTAGTCTGCTCTTTCACCTCTATACAAAAGCTCTCAGCCAAAAATAGCTGATCTACAAGCTCATCGGCTATTTTTTGCTAAAGTTCTCAGAATATGGATGCTAGGGTTCAAGTGGTTAATATAGAAATGGAGAAAAAGGTTTCTATCACTGAGCGATTTGGAGGACCCCCTGTAGTAACTCTGAGGGGACCCCCTGTTGAATACCCCTTGGTGTATGGCATTCATATGTTGTGTGTACTGTGTGCTTACAGTGTATGCTATCCGCGAGGCGGCCACCTGTAACCTGATGAAGCTGGTGGAGAAGTTTGGAGCAGAGTGGGCTCAGAACACCATCGTCCCCAAGGTGCTGGGAATGGCCAACGACCCCAACTACCTGCACAGGATGACCACTCTGTTCTGTATCAATGTAAGTCTGAGAAACGTCCGCGGTTTCCTGTATCGATATAGGGTCTTCTCAAATCCGAGATGACGTTCAGATGTAAAGTGATTAGGGATGGGACGATATGAAAATGTCGTATCACGATGACTATGACATAAGAAATAGCGATTTACAATATTATCGTGATAATCAAAATCCATTGTCCTGGTTGCCAAAAAATAGCCTATCTACAACTAAGCTCACAACACGTCGTAACGTGACGCGGTGTGAGTTTTTAGATCGGCTATTCTTTGGCAAAGACATTTGATAGAGTGAAAAAAAGACTATCAAGTACCCTTAACCAATTATAGAGGGTTTAAGTGGTACCAGATATGCAGCTCGGCAAATAAAAGGTGAATTGATCCCAGTGCATGACGGAGGACGATATCACAATAAATTAAATCTCCACGATACAATTATCGTGAGTGTCTTTTCATCACGATATCCCATCCCTAAAAGTGGTTTTGGATTTGTCGGAGTAGGCAAATAGCCAGGAATGTAGAGCCAATAATAACGTGTAGGCCGTGGAGACTCCTGTTGCTACAAGGAAAGTGGAGCCGTCGGCGATATTACAGTGGTTCTCAACCTTTTTTAATTTCAAGGAACCCAGAGTTTGATATGCATTAGGCCTAAATACCCCCCATTTCATCTTTTTTTTTTTTTATCTCTGGGGCTTCGATCTACACTGTAATACCCATTCATCATCATGTAGGAGGAAACAGACCTGTGGCGTGATGCCATTTTTAAGCCTTGCGTATTAGGGAGGTGAAGAAGCATCCGTCATCCTCCTCTCTCCTTTTTTTTATCTGATGCTCATCACTAGGTTTGTCTATTCTCAAGTCTTGCCGTCATCAAAATGTACATCAGTGTTTCTCAAAGTGGATTCCAGGGACTCTGTGGGTTCCTTTATGGGGGTCTAAATGGACCCATACAAGTCTGTAACTCTGACAGTGTACAAATGGAACCAAATGGACCCTAACGGGTCCATTTGGTTCCATTTGTACACTGTCAGAGTTAAGAGGAGACCGTGAAATGTAAAAGTTTGAGAAACACTGATGTACGTGTTGCTGTGATCCTCCAGGCGCTGTCGGAGGCCTGTGGCCAGGACATCACCACCAAGCAGATGCTGCCGGTGGTCCTGAAGATGTCCAACGACCAGGTGGCCAACGTCCGCTTCAACGTGGCCAAGTCTCTGCAGAAGATCGGCCCCGTACTCGACAGCAAGTAAGTGTGTGTCAGACATGACGGACTTGAAACCAGTTGATTGGTGTGGACAAGTCGAAATGGGGACATGACGTGGGTATGGAGACATGGAATGAATGCAAGTGAAGAAAAAGGGAAATGACCGGCCGCATTAAAACTGCTCTCCCATCTTTTCTATTTAGCCAAACGTGAACAACATTTCACCCCTTTAGGTGTTCCATCAGGTTACAGGTGTATGGCTTTGGAACCCTTAAGTAGGTCAGAGTCGGTGGGTGTCATCACTCAATCAGTTAATAAACCAATAGGTAGGCCGCAGTTTGTTGTGAGGTTCCCCTCCCAAAAATGATATAAATTAAGTCATAGGAGGTCCACGACGTGTCAACGCGTCAAACTCTTTGATGTCTCTGTGTGCCCTCAATGCGTTCGACCCGTGGTATAGTAAGCTGTACCGGGAAATCTGTTCCCTCGTAGAGTGTTATGCTGCTGCACAAAAGTGCATTTATCTCCTGATCTAACTTTTAAATCATGTTCATGTTTAAAACATGGCCTTCTCTACCGGCCGTTACAAAAGCACTGATGCCCGCGATTGTTATTTTCTGTTTTGAGTGAAAGAAATTACTATCGCGAAAATAAACAGGACATACTCGGATTACTTTTCCCCTGGAGCTCCCAAACCATGTAAAAAAGTGGGTTTATATGGCAACTGCTGATTAAATCTTGAATAATCCTGGGCACCCGGTGTGTTAACTCATTCAGAGCCCCAGACATTAACGGATTATAATGTCCAAAGTGCCTCCTTCAGGTCCCATTCACTTGCGTTGTCTTATTTTGAAGGCCAGAAGTCCACCGCGCAATCACTTCCGGTCTGACGTCATCGGATCGTGCGCCGGAACCGATCCGTGTCCACGTGGAGTTGTGTAATGGCCGACCGGGAGCTTTTATAACTGTGTAACATAAGCGAGCATCTGCCTCCATCCTAGCTTCTAAAGTGTAGTTTTGAGATAATGGACATTAAAGATGAGATCCCCCGTCCACCTCAATGTTATGGATGGGACTATTTTGTGCTCGTGGAGCCGTGATGATGCGAAATCAGCGACGGATTTCGTCTCCGGACCGCCGGCGATTCTTCTCGGTAATGTACTCGCCGTTACAGTAATCTATTACTTTTCCCGAGATATCCCGTGAATGGCACTACAGATACTCGAGTACATTTCGCGAGACATCTCGCGAATGGCACTAGATGAGTTAAGGGGCCATACTTCTATGTTTAAGCAAAAGTCTTAAAAAAAAATGCAAGTGTCCCCAAGTTTGCAAACCATATGTTTGTGTCAACCAGGGACCTGTGCATTTTCTAACACCTCTGCTGAGTCTGTCCTATTCTAAAACAAAGCAATGCAAAGCTGCCTAAAATAATAAAAACTAATATTTTTCGTCATAGTTTTAGGTGACGAAATTAACCCTGTATTGAATTGAACGCCTCCTGTATTCCGTGTGTGTTTTGCAGTTCCCTGCAGACGGAGGTGAAGCCAGTGTTGGAGAAGCTGGCTACAGACACAGACATGGACGTCAAGTACTTTGCCCAGGAGGCCATCAGTGGTAAGAATGGACCTTTTCTCTATTCTTTGAATCTCTGTTTATGAATCTCACACACACGGTAGCTTCCTCCATGATGGAATTTAGTTTTGAAGCCAAGGTTTTTCAGATCCATCTTTTATAATCTAGCGTGATACAAAAAGTCTTGAGAGAAGATTTCCTATACGCCACTTCTAAAAAACTGTTCAAGTAAGCACACTTAAGCAGCTGAAAACGGGTCGGCTCTTTTCATCATCAGTGTCAGCAGCAATGAAACGCATTTGGTCAAGGTTTCAGCCTGATAAGAGCCCCTTGGACATCCAGTATACAAATGAAGTTAGATATTTCAAAAAGTATAAAACGTATCTTTTTCTATGGTCTATACTAGGGTTGCAGCGGTACTCAGTGTTACCGGTGTTACCGGTGAGCGAGCACAACACCGAGTACTTTACTTTTACTACACCGATAACACCGTTAAATAAAAAGAAAACGCAGCCGCTGCTCTTCTCTGCCCTGTGGAGCGCAGTAGAGATGTGACGTTCGCCAACGTTTCCGCTCTTTTGAACAGCTCTTTTAAATGAACGATGGGATTCGGTTCTTGAGTGGGAGTGTCGAGAACAGATCAAGAATCAACGGATCATCCACGGGGCGAGGCACAGCCCATCAGACTGCATGATGTCTCGTCCCCACTCGCAGGGCACGTTCGGAGACAAGTTGTGGCTTTATAATGTCACAGCGCGCAGTAGGCAGAAAAACAACGATTAGCCAAACAAGAAAACGCGGGGCTGTTGTAACACTAACAGTGTTGCTGCTTTTTTACAAAGCTGAATTTTTTATCGAGTCGGAACACTACCTCACATTTAAAGATTGAATAACGACCGAATCACGGGAGCGCGCCTCGACTTTATTACGACTGAGAAATCTTTTCAAAGTTGTTAGATGTAAGAGGGCCTTAACAGTGTTGTTGCTTTTTTACAAAGCCGAATTTTTTATATGGTCGGATGGTTGTTGTTGTTGTAGCTTGAGGTAGCATTGGTTGCTACTGAGTGCTCACAAGACGACAAGACACGCAGTGGTGGTTGAAACGGTTTTACCGATAACCGCGGTGTTGACACGTACACAGTTTTCGGTGTTAAAAATCTCATACCGTTGCAACCCTAGTCTATACTGGTAGTGTGCGATGCGACAGTGGGGTCTAGCCAACACAAACTCTGGACTCCGCACAATTTATGCCCATACATGGAGGCACACGCTCCCAAAAACAGGAGCGGCTTTACCTTGTACACGAGCGAGCGCATACGTCCTGTACACGGAGCCACACCCCCGCACCAACACGCTGTCAGTGTCCACAGACTGCATGCAATCCAGCGATCTAAAGGTTGTGCTTGTATTGTACAGATTAAAACTAAAACAATGCTGAAGGGGAATCTTTCTTCTGAATGTGTGCGTGATGTTGAAACAAGGGCTTGCTTTCAGAGAGAAAGTGAGATCGGGGGGGCTTGTTGTGTACGGAAGGCCATGTGATGATTAACTAAGGACAATCATGCGATTAATCTGATTAAATATTTTAATCGACTGACAGCCTTTAAAAAAAACACACACACAAAAAGATGAGAGGTTTCAGCTTGGATGGATACATAACTCTGGCCATAACCATTCCAGTATCCTTGTCCCAGAGATACCGTAGCACAGCAATAAATGTTGGCCAAATGGAGACTTTGGGAATAAAGTTGTTCAGTTGAGATTTAATTAACTTTTTCCATCGCTGCTGGCTTTGTACATTGACTACAGAAGAAGCCGACCTGATTTTTCTTTTTTGGCTGGTTAGTGTCCTTATATATTTTTGCTGACAAATCATTTATAGCAAAAAAAAAACAGATTATGTATCGTCAAAAAAACTAAAACTAAATACTTTTCATTGGTTAAATATTTATCGGTGGATCCGTCTATAAAAAATAAAAAAAAGCTCACAGCACAGCACCGAGTGCATCAAGTCTTTGATATATTTTTTTAAAAGCGAACATTTGTAACTCAAATATTTGTTTCTGGGTGGTCCCTGGAACAACATATTTTGAGATGGGGGGTCCGCGGCCAAATACATGTCATTTTCGGGGTCCTTGACATGAAAAAGTTTGAGAACCACTGATTTAGAAGACATTGATAGAATCTGGTGAAAAATATTCAAAGACTTGCACAAATGTATCGCAGCGCGCTGCGAGCTTAAAGATTTTTTTTATAGTTAAAGCATACAATAATGGTTAAAGTGGTTCAAATCTAGAGTGACACAGATTTGCGTTCAGACCTAAATGGGTTGATTTATGAACAAACATAAAAACTAAATGGCCTGAAGTCTGTCCTGACCATAAGTTCATATGAAGTCTGTCCTGACTGTCGGTTCATCATATGCAGTGTTGTTTTTGACAGCAAATTTTGTCATTTAGTTTTAGTCATAATTTAGTCACCTGAAAAGTATTAGTTTTAGTTTTAGAAATGTATTTTGGCAGGCATTGATGGTATCGTAATGACTGATTTTATACTTGATTGCGTGCTAAAAATAGCAGATCTACAAGCTCACAACGCGTCGCAGCGCAACGCGTTGTGAGCTTGTAGATCGGCTATTTTCAGCACGCAACACCTGAGAGCAACCAAACATAAAATGACCTTCTTCTCCACTAGTCCCTCCCTAACGTTTTAGTCTAGTTTTTATTTTGTTGACGAAATTGTCAATATATTTAGTCTTAGTCATCACAGCTTTGTTTTTATTTTGTTTTTATTTAGTTTTCGTCAGTGAAAAAAACGCAGTCGACAAACTTTTTTCGTCACCGTTTTAGTCGACAAAATCAACACTGCCTGACTGTCAGTTCATCATATGCCAAACAACCTTCTGACTCTTCATTCATTCTCTCCACAGTTCTGAACCTGCAATAACAACACCCAGCACGGCAACACCAAAACACCCAAGACAACGAGAACAACACAACACACTTTGACAAGATATTTATTGATGTTTCAGGAGCGACTGGTTAATGTATAGAGAATTAACTAAGCTGTTAACAACTGTTTTATCCTTTTTTCCTCTTTTTTTTTTACTGTCCCAATGGTTGGCCAATGTTTCAGTCAGAGCACAGGCCTCTTTTCCCCTGCTGTAAATGAGCTCTTCTGTGTATGGAAAGGCAACGTGTGGTGAACGTGCATTAACTGGTGCATGATGACTAATGTTCTACTCTCCTAGTTAAGCGTCGCTAATCAGAAACCCCGATCACATTCCCTCCTTTCGACATCTTTAAGCTCAACGATGTATACTTTGTGTGTGTGTGTGTGTGTGCTGCTCGACACCGCTCTGCAACCAAGTACGAATGAAGCCTTTTAGCCACTGTTACTGTTATACTATAGCCAGTTAGTGCAGCATGCCAACTGTTCATCATCACCATGCACCAAAATGGCCACCGTGGCTCCGCGTGCCTCTTTGCCGGCACACAGGTTCCTCCAAGTGCTAAAACACGCTCCTTTTCGCAGCAGATGGTGGAAGAAGCTGTTCTTTTTTTTGTCTTCTCTTTTTTTTTTTTTTTGCTGATCCTCGTCACGAAACGGCCCCTCTGACGGTCAGCCAGCTTCTTCCCCCAGACACTTCTTCGCCCAGTTCTCCAAATGACGGGAAAAGGTCTTGCTTAGTCAGTCGTAGCGTAGGCTCGTCGTCTCTCTTTCGCTCTTGCGTGTCTGGATTGAATGAATGGTCCAACGGGTTGTTTCTGTGCAAAAAGCTCTTTGTAAAGATTAATAGGGGTGCCCGTTGCTGTAGGTCAACACATGAACTCCCCCCTCCCCCCGCCCCACCTCAAGAAAGTTCACCTAGTCTCCGATCGGTCGAGGAAATAGTTGCCCTTATTTCAACCCATCCGTTCACTCAAGCCTCCCTTAAAAGTATCTCTTACGTTTTACCGTTTGGATTCTCTGTAGCGATATAACATGGCGAAGATTGAATTGGTCACACAAATGAATTGCCTCGGAGCTCGGACCGATGTTCCCGGACGAGGTAATGGGGACCATCATCACGTGTTGTCTGGTGATTAGTTTTCAAGCGGGTTCTGATCAGTGAGTGCAGACCTATGGTTGTCCCCAGGTATTATATCTTTTTTTTATCTTGAAAAAAGAACAGTGCGCGGCTGTAATTTCCTGCATTACGTTTTCAACATTGCTCTTAATCTTTGTGCCAATGACTTTGATGAGCAATGATTTTTCTTTTTTAAGGACGTTTTGGTGATGTAAGCTATTCTGGTAGACGGTACATTGCCAATGTATTTTCTGTTAGGGACAGAATATTCCTTGGATACTGAGAGGAGGGGGCTTGAAAATTAATGTGACACTCGGTGTGTAAATCTGAAGAAAACGTCCGTGTGACGAAGAGTGCGCTAAATGACAGAACCGGTACGCTGTAGGAACCTCGGCGTCGTCTTGTAGAACAAACGGTTCGTGTGGAACCCTGAGCGAGTGGGGGTCCCTGGACCCCCTGCTTTGAGAACCACTGGATTAAAAAGGTTCCCTGTGAGAAATGGCTGGCTGCTGCAGCTTTCTGACCTTCCTGCCCATGATGGAATTGGTTTCCATGGCCACCGGCTCAACGTCAGTCCAGTCGTCACTATTTCGGTCCGTCGCATTATCGGCCACAGCTGTCAGGGCCGTGTGATTAAAAGGGGGTGCGGGCGGGGGACACGCACACACGAGGTGCACTCCTCACATCCCCAATTCAATCCAGCCATCTCTAAAGCAGTGTTTCTCAACCTTTTTTTCCTGCATGGGCACACTTTTCATGTCCCAAGAATCCATGGGCACACGAACATAATACGGGGGGTGTAAATGTCGTCACCGTCGGGAAGATACCTCGTATCTCCCAAGTTTCAAATTTGTACGTTTCTTCGCAGAGTGAAGCCCTGCTTCATCATAAAAATGCTGCCGCACCACAGTAGTGAAAACAGCAGATCTACAAGCACACAACGCCGCGAGGCGCTTGTAGATCGGCGGTTTTCACTAGTTTAAATCATTTTTAAAATGATAAATACAATACTGGCTTTCAAGCAGTTTCAAGGGGCACACTTGACCCTTCTCAGGGGGCACACCAAAGGTCCCCAGGCACAGTGGTCGAGAAACACCGATCTAAAGGTTGTGCTTGGTATAGTACAGATTAAAACTAAAATCGTTAAAATGCTGAGGCCCATATCGGGACTCTTTCTTCTGGATGTGTGCGTGATGATGTTGAAACAAGGGCGTTCTTTCTTTCAGAGAGACCGTGAGATCGGGGGGGGGGGGGCTTGTTGTGTAAACCGAAGGCCATGTGATGTTTTATTATTGGGTGGGAAGCTGGGGGGTTGGCGGTGGTGGGCCCGGGTTGAATAAATGTATCATCTGTATTGTGTACAAAATAAAAAAGACCCTTTGTCCTTTCCTCATCTCTCCCTCTGTTCTCTCTCTCTCTCCGCACCCATGTCTCATTTCCTTCTCTTAACCCATTTAGGCCGGGTACACATTTTGTGTTTCATTATTTTATGCTTTAACTATTGAAAAATAGCAGATATACAAGCTCACAGCGCGGCACCGAGTGCCGCGCTGCGAGCTTGTAGATCTGCTATTTTTGAAAAATCGTGAAATTTTCAATTTTGACCCGATTCTATAACTTGTGTCTTTTGAATCCTTCTAAGATTTTTGGAAAAACCCTATGTTTCTATGTCAGCAATCTGATTAACCATCGTCAAAGAAAAGGTCCTTTTCACTTAACTGGAGCTCAGTTATTCTGTTATTGAGAGACTACTGTGTCAGTGGTTCTCAAACCTTTTCATGTGAAGGACCCCCAAAATGATATTTATTTGGCCACGGACCCCCGTCATATCTAGTTCCAGGGACCACCCAGAAGCAAAATTTGAGTTACAGACATTCGCTTTAAAAATACATATATTCAAAGATTTGCACACATTTTCACAACTTTTTCAAAAATAGCAGATCTACAAGCTCACAGCGCGGCACTCGGTGCCGCGCTGTGAGCTTGTATATCTGCTATTTTTCAACAGTTAAAGCATTCAATAATCCTAGACCTGAATGGGTTAAATAAACCTTGTTGATTGTCCAATAATCCTGAAGACTGTGCTCTGTTTGCTTTTTTAGTTTGAATTCTCTCCACAATTGGGGTGCTGACTGTACTACTGTATCTGAACCTGAATAAAGCAACACCAAACAGTGGCAGCAGTTTGCTTAATTGATGTCCTGTTGTGGATTCAAACCAAGTCTGACATCCTCTATATCAGTGGTTCTGAACCTGTGGGTCGGGGTCTCCAAATTGTTTTGCGGGGGTTAATGTGCAACATTGTTTACTCACTCAACAGTAAACATACCAACATACGGTTTAAATGTATAGAGGGTATCTGCACATTTCTAAAGTGACAAATTAAATATTAGCCAAATATTAGAGGCAGAATTGTGAAAATAGCAGATCTACATGCTCACAACGCCTTGTGTTGCGAGGCCTTGAGAGCATATAGATCTGCTATTTTCACAATAGAACCGTGTTATTGTCTCCACCAGCCGAAGGCTGAGGGAGAGTATGTTTTCCCCTCCGTCCGTGTGTCCGTCCGTGCGTGCGTCCGTGCGTCCTCGCAGTTTGTGAGCACCAAATCTCAGTCGCCGTTGGCCCGGTCGCTGCCAAAGTGAGCACACACATTCCCTGGATGCCAATCTAGAACCTCTGCCCTAAATTTTTCAAATGGGCCTTTTCTAGCGCCAACTAGTGGCCGATGTTTGCTAAACACATTTCTGTGCACTACTCTTACAGATTTTGTCCAAAAATCCTACAAATCGGTAGGCAATATCTCGACAGTCATGTGATCAACACGGATCTGTCCGATTTTGCATATTCCATCCTGATTGGCTAAGATTGGCTTCCAAAGTTTGTGGGATTGAGCCGTTTTGAACAAAATGCCTCAAATCACAAACGCAAAGTGCAATTATCATGAAATTGCGCACACACGTTCCCACTAGGCCGAGGAAGAAATGCCACTTAATTTTTTTTTAATCAGCCTCATGGTGGCGCTATAACAGCCCGATTTGTGGTTTTACCTATAACTCCACCGATCAGTTTCAAACTTTGTAAGCGCACTCCCTAGAGGCTAAGGATAAACCTTTGCCCTGCATTTTTCACATCAGCCTTTTATAGCGCCACCTTTGGGCCGACTTATGTAAAACACATTTTTGGATATTACTCCTTGAGATTTTATCCAAAAATCATGCAAATCGGTACACAGTATCTCTATAGTCATGTGATCAAGTCCGATCCGTCTGATATTTCACATTCCATCCTGATTGGCTAATATTAGCTTCCAAAGTTTGCAGGATTGCACCGTTTTTGAACAAAATGCCTCAAATCATCAACGCAGCTTGCAATTACCGTGACATTTGCCACACATATTCCCACTAGGTCAAGGAACAAATGCTACCTTTTTAACATTGTCCTGTTATAGCGCCACCAGCACACAATGCTTGAAATCATGCATGCAGCGTCCGATTGTCATGAAAGATCTAAGGTGAAGAACATATGCCACCCTTTTTACATTGGCCTATTATACAGTAGCACCACCAGGACGCACGGCCTGGTGGAGACCTGTGCTCGGAAGAGCACTGCTTCTAGTTAAAAATGTAATGCCTCAACTCTTAGTGCTCGTCAGGGTGGGGGGGTTCCCATGGGGGGTCCCCAGATAAAATATGATTATTTTGGGGGTCGTGGCCTGACAGTTGAGAGTCCTATATTATTGACCAAAATAGTTACTACTCGGCCAAGAGGTTTTGCACTTGATGAGCTTTGGGCAGTACTACTTGTCAGCCAGTAGGTGGCCTACCCGACACGGTCTAGATTTCCAGTGGTGTAAAATACATTACTCAAGTACTGTACTTGAATACAATTTTGAGGTATTTTGTACTCCAATACTTTTACCTCTGCTCCATTTCATCTTGGATACAAATATTTTGTGCTTTTACTACACTACATTTATATAGATTTTAGTTACCATTAACTTTGTATATTTTGATTATTATTACAAAACATACATTAACACTTAAGCCATGTATACAAATCGGTAGGGGTGTAACGATACATTTTAATAGCGATTCGATACATATCACGATACATGGTTGACGATACGATACATGGACGATATTGGTTCATTCATGACAATACGATTCGATTCAATGATTTAAAATCGATATAGTAACTATTTAGCAAAGACATTAAATCTGTGCGAAATGTGTGAATAGTGCAGGTTTTTAAGGGAAACGTGTATTATTATGGATATAAATAAGTTAACACAGTGATTATCTGCCAAATACATGGTTATTGTATATTGACAAAGACCTTGACATGAACCCAGAGATTACACACATTTATCGATAGACCTGTGTAGCTGGCTATTTGAAAATGGTCAATCTACAAGCTCACAATGCGACTCCTTGTGAGCTTGTAGATCCTCTATTTTCAAAATATTTGTATACATTTCATACATTTGAGAAATGGGACATTCTGCACAATGAGTACTTTCTTTCTGCTTTTGGTACTTAAGTACATTTTGTTACCAATACTTTTGTACTTAAATGTAAAACATTTGAAAACTTTTTTCCATCACTGTCTGTAAATGTTTTAAGGGCAGAGTAGGGAGACCACTTCCAACCAGTGCAGATCAATGTTGTTTTTGATAGCAAATTTTGATTTAGTTTTAGTCAGTCTTTTGAATAAAATGTCATTTAGTGTTAGTCATAATTTAGTCACCTGAAAAGTTTTTGTCGCATTTTAGTCAACTAAATATAAGATTTTAGGCGACTAAATCTACAGTTGATTTAGTCAACTGAAATGTATTTTGGCAGGCCTTGATGGCATCGTAATGACTGATTTTACACTTGGTTGTGTGCTGAAAATAGCAGATCTACAAGCTCACAACGCGTCGCAGCGCTTGTAGATCGGCTATTTTCAGCACGCAACACCTGAGAGCAAACAAACATAAAACTAGAAGCAGTGCTCTTCCGAGCACAGGTCTCCACCAGGCCGTGCATCCTGGTGGTGCTACTGTATAATAGGCCAATGTAAAAAAGGTGGCATATGTTCTTCACCTTAGATCTTTCATGGCAATCGGACGCTGCATGCATGATTTGAAGCATTGTGTTCCAAAAATGTGTTTTGCTAAAGTCTACCTGCTGGTGGCGCTATAACAGGCTAATGTGAAAAAGGTAGCATTTGTTCCTTGACCTAGTGGGAATATGTGCGGCAAATTTCACGGTAATCGCAAGCTGCGTTGATGATTTGAGGCATTTTGTTCAAAAACGGAGCAATCCTGCAAACTTTGGAAGCCAATATTAGCCAATCAGGATGGAATATGAAATATCAGACGGATCGGACTTGATAACATCACTATAGAGATACTGTGTACCGATTCGCGTGATTTTTGGATAAAATCTCAAGGAGTAATATTCAAAAATGTGTTTTACATAAGTCGGCCCAAAGGTGGCGCTATAAAAGGCTGATGTGAGAAATGCAGGGCAAAGGTTTATCCTTAGCTTCTAGGGAGTGTGCTTATAAAGTTTGAAACTGATCGGTGGAGTTATAGGTAAAACCACAAATCGGCCTGTTATAGCGCCACCATGAGGCTGATTTCAGAAATTTGAAGTGGCATTTCTTCCTCGACCTAGTGGGAACGTGTGTGCGCAATTTCATGATAATTGCACTTTGCGTTTGGGTTTTGAGGCATTTTGTTCAAAACGGCTCAATCCTACAAATTTTGGAAGCCAATCTTAGCCAATCAGGATGGAATATGCAAAATTGGACAGATCCGTGTCGATCACATGACTGTCGAGATACTTCCTACCGATTTGTAGGATTTTTGGACAAAATCTGTAGAGTAGTGCACAGAAATGTGTTTTGCGAACATCGGTCACTAGGTGGCGCTAGAAAAGGTCTATTTGAAAAATTTAAGGCAGAGGTTCTAGATTGGCATCCAGGGAATGTGTGTGCTCACTTTGGCAGCGACCGGCCAACGGCGACTGAGATTTGGCGCTCACAAACTGCGAGGACGCACGCACGCACGGACGGACGCACGGACGGACGGACGCACGGACGGACGAAGGGGAAAACATACTCTCTCCCATGCCTTCGGCTGGTGGAGACAATTACTCTCTTCTCCACCCTAAAGTTTTGTTCTAGTTTTTATTTTGACGAAATTGTCAATATATTTAGTCTTATAGTTTTAGTCATCACAGCTTAGATGTTAATTGTCTCCACCAGCCGAAGGCTGAGGGAGAGTATGTTTTCCCCTCCGTCCGTGTGTCCGTCCGTGCGTCCGTGCGTGCGTGCGTCCGTGCGTCCTCGCAGTTTGTGAGCGCCAAATCTCAGTCGCCGTTGGCCCGGTCGCTGCCAAAGTGAGCACACACATTCCCTGGATGCCAATCTAGAACCTCTGCCCTAAATTTTTCAAATGGGCCTTTTCTAGCGCCAACTAGTGGCCGATGTTTGCTAAACACATTTCTGTGCACTACTCTTACAGATTTTGTCCAAAAATCCTACAAATCGGTAGGCAATATCTCGACAGTCATGTGATCAACACGGATCTGTCCGATTTTGCATATTCCATCCTGATTGGCTAAGATTGGCTTCCAAAGTTTGTGGGATTGAGCCGTTTTGAACAAAATGCCTCAAATCACAAACGCAAAGTGCAATTATCATGAAATTGCGCACACACGTTCCCACTAGGCCGAGGAAGAAATGCCACTTAATTTTTTTTTAATCAGCCTCATGGTGGCGCTATAACAGCCCGATTTGTGGTTTTACCTATAACTCCACCGATCAGTTTCAAACTTTGTAAGCGCACTCCCTAGAGGCTAAGGATAAACCTTTGCCCTGCATTTTTCACATCAGCCTTTTATAGCGCCACCTTTGGGCCGACTTATGTAAAACACATTTTTGGATATTACTCCTTGAGATTTTATCCAAAAATCATGCAAATCGGTACACAGTATCTCTATAGTCATGTGATCAAGTCCGATCCGTCTGATATTTCACATTCCATCCTGATTGGCTAATATTAGCTTCCAAAGTTTGCAGGATTGCACCGTTTTTGAACAAAATGCCTCAAATCATCAACGCAGCTTGCGATTACCGTGACATTTGCCACACATATTCCCACTAGGTCAAGGAACAAATGCTACCTTTTTAACATTGTCCTGTTATAGCGCCACCAGCACACAATGCTTGAAATCATGCATGCAGCGTCCGATTGCCATGAAAGATCTAAGGTGAAGAACATATGCCACCCTTTTTACATTGGCCTATTATACAGTAGCACCACCAGGACGCACGGCCTGGTGGAGACCTGGCCCGGAAGAGCACTGCTTCTAGTTAGTTTTTATTTCGTTTTCGTCAGTGAAAAAAACGCAGTCGAAAAACATTTTTCGTCATAGTTTTAGTCAACGAAATCAACGCTGGTGCAGATGTACTAGTTACTGTATGTAGTAACATACTCTACCATACATATTGGTTAAAATAACATTTTATTCATTAAAACAGACAGGGGTCTTCAACAAGGGGTCCGGGACCCCTAGGGGGTCCTCAGAGTTATTACAGGGGGGTTGCCAAATCTATTCCGAGGAGAACTTTAGACAAAAATAGCAGATCTACAAGCTCACAACGCCGTTGTGAGCTTGTAGATCGGCTATTTTCGGCAAAGAGGTTTGGTGTAGGGAAAAAGAGCAGACTAAGTAACAGTGAAAGGTCAAGTTTACTAAGTATTGACGTTTTAAGTGGTTAAATGTCTGAAAATACTCATTAACATGAATACTAGTTGTCAAACAAGTCTATGGAAACTATCCATGAAATCAATCAGCAAAACAATTTCATACAGTATATAGGTGGTTCATCTCTCTTCATCTCTCTCTCAGCTTAGGGGTCCTTGGCTGAAAAACGTTGAAGACCCCTGCATTAAAACATTCATTCATTTCCGGATTTCAGTTCAACATTACGGAGCTTGCTGTAGCTTGGTAGATAATTGCCTCAACGGAAATGGAAAATGACTCAAAGCTATTCATTATAAATTACTTTGCTGACCGGAGTCCCCCAGGGATCCATCCTTGGCCCCAGTGGCGTCAGTTCAGCAAAAGCTAGGGTATGGCAAAGATGGGAGTCCACATGGAAAAGAGGCATTTGTATAACACGGTTCTATTGTGAAAATAGCAGATCTACATGCTCACAACGCCTGTGAGCATGTAGATCGGCTATTTTCACAATGTGAAAAAAAAAATTAGTTGTCAGTTTTTTACACAGGTTTCTACAGTTTCTTGGGTTGGATATGGCAGCCTGGAACGGTTGTTCAAATGCAGCTAAACTTAACATGTTGGTAAACGTGCCACAATTAACAATAATGCATTGCACCTGTGCAGCTGACCTGCGGAACCTGGGAATATACCATCTTGTCAAGATGGGGAGAATACAAATGTGGAGAATTTAATTATAATACCTTGTTAAAGTGACCATTTTGTAAAACTTTGCATTTGTAGTTATTTTACTGTAATTTAACAACATAATAACCAGCGCAGATAGAGACATTCATGATTTATAAAAAAAAGTAACTTTTATTTTCCCCCTGTGCAGCTGCATACCCCTGCCATACCCAATTGACGCCCCTGCTTGGCCCCTCTTTCCCTGCATCGTCGTTGTGGGCTTGTAGCTCGGCTCTATTTCCGACTAGTAATTTCCCTTATTTTCATCTAAACGTTGGCCTTATTGCGACATTGCCCAGAGCAAGGACCACATAGTGTTCCAACTGGTTACATCAGGCTTGTACTCCTGACCCCGTCGTCTACCTCCACTATTGTTACAAAGAGAACCAGAGGAATTATTTTCAGATGTTCATCTGCTTGTGTTTGGTCAGCTCTGACCTGTATGGGCAGCTGTTGTGGAGATCAAGGTCTGCCTGCTCCTCGGGCGTGTTTTGGTCATAGGGAACCATGCAGAGCGAGGCAGGAACCACAGCCAGCAAACACCTGGCTTCAACCTTAGAGCGTTGCTGGGAAGAAAATACGTTCAAAACAAGGACTGGGCCGTTTGTTTGAACCCTTTCCCAGTATCAATTATTGCTCTTTTAGATCTGCTCTTTAATTGGCCCGGCACAAGATCACTTCTCGTAAATGTTCTGCAGATCCTCTTCAAATTAGACAACGGTCTTTGTTTATTGGTTTTTGGCTAATGATGTTCCGGTATCCACATTCAGTTAATGAAGCATATCCCATAGAGAGAGAGAGAGAGAGAAGGGGAAAAAACATACATGCCTACAACAGGGGTCTTCAACGTTTTCAGGCCAGGGACCCCTTAGCTGATAGGGGGATGAAGCAGGGACCCCCACTAAATATTGTATAAAATTGTGTTGCAGATTAAAAATGTTCATAGATTTCTTAGACAGCTTAGACCTGTTTGACAGCACTGTCATCATGTTGGAGTAATGTGTATTTTCAGACATTTGAAACATCAAATACTTATTTTCCCCTCTACAAACCTCTTTGCCAAAGATAGCCGATCTACAAGCTTACAACGCCTCGCAGTGTTGTAGATCTGCTATTTTTGGTTAACGTTTCACTCTGAATATAGGGATGCTATAGGGTTCAAATGGTTAATGTAAAAAACATGATCCTATCACACAAAGATTTGGCTGCCACCCCTGTAGTCTAACTCTGAGTACCCCCTAGCCAGTGCCCTCCCTCCAGCTAGGGGCCCCAGACCCCCTGTTACAACAAAGGAGCCACAAAAAAGAAAATAAATTCGTATTTTTTTGCAGCAGATCTTGGCGGTGCACTCATAAAGGATCACAATGTTTTTGGGTTGATTCCAAAGGAGCACTTTTACTAGACAGGGTGAGGGATGATCAAAGACACCCGGCCGTCAGATTAAAATCTTGTGTTTGTAATGTACGCCATCACATTACACTACAATGGATCTGAGACCATTCAGTTCCCAAAGGTTTACATGCCAATGACGCCTGATTTGGAATCACACATGAGTTCTGGGCAGAGCCGTTTGTTTTCATGCCCCTCAGCAGCTTAGTTACTCACCAGCGTTAGTTTCAGTGAGGTTAGGTTTAGGGTTAGGGTCAGAGTTAGGCATAGTTTTACTGAGGTTAAGGTTATAGGGTTAGAGTTAGGGTTAGGTTTAGGTGGTTGCACCTCCGCGCGGTCCAAGCGAACACAAAGGAGCGCTCCCTAGCTCCAGTTGAGCCAATCAAAAGCTTCCATGGGCGGGGTTTGCCCAGAACTCATGTTTGATTCCAAATAACGCGGTTGGACCTCCGCGCGGTCCAATCGAACACAAAGGAGCGCTCCCTAGCTCCAGTTGAGCCAATCAAAAGCTTCCATGGGCGGGGTTTGCCCAGAACTCATGTGCGATTCCAAATAACGCGCCAATGACCTCCTTCACAACGCACGTGTTAGCTTGCCTTACTACACACACAGTACACTATTTTCAGCCTGCTAGTATCTAAAGCAGTAGGGTTTGGGTTCACTTCGGACTAAAACAGTCATTTGACAGACACAGCGGCCCTGTCCGAAATCACATACTTCTAAATATTTTTATATTTACATATTTCTAAATTATGGCCCCATTAAATGTATGATAAAGTGGGACTTCTACTTGCTCTACTGAGTGAAGGCCCGCCTTCGCTGCCCTTTCAGCCAATAGCATTCGTTTCTGGTTGTTTTTCGGGACCGGGAAATTCCAAATTGTCAAAACGGGTCCGTAAGGTAGGTGACAGGGTAGCACCATAGTAAGCACCGTGCTGTATAAGACAGGGAAGCACCATAGTAAGCACCTTACTGTATAACAGTGGTTCTCAACCTGTGGGTCGGGACCCCCCGGGGGGTCGCCAAATTATTTGGGGGGGGGGGGGGGGGGGGGTCCCCAGATGTTTAGCTAATTTTTAACATTATTTTCTCCCTCAACAGTAAACAGACCCAACATACAGTATACGTGTATAGAAGGTATCTAAAGTGACAATTCAAGGACTTTAAAGACCTTTTTAGTACCTCGGGTCAAACATTAGTCAAATTGTCAAATAGAGGCAGAAATTGTTGCGAGGCGTTGTGAGCCTGCAGATCTGCTATTTTCACTTCCAGGATTCCAGGATTCAGAAAAGTCAACGTGGATGATGACCCTGTCCTCACCGGCTGGCAGGTTTTAATTGCATTTCTGTATGCGTTAATTGATTGTGAACCAAGCACACACTGTGTTGTGGACTCAGTTTCTACTCATACAGATGGAGCAGCTCTGAAAGACTCCCGCTGTGGATGGTAAGCTTTGTGGTTGAAGACATTCCCATGTTCTTTTTTTTTTTGAGCGGTGGTAGACCGCTCCATAGCATGGCCGTGTGTGTATCCGTGTATGTATCCGTGTATCCGTGTATGTATGTATGTATGTATGTATGTGTGTATGTAGCCTGAACTACCACTCAGTGACCAGAGAGGGTGCTCTTGAGTCTAGTCTGAGCATCAACTGCAATATTCTCTCTCTCTCTCTCTCACACACGCACACACGCACGCACGCACACACACACACACACACACACACACACACACACACACACACACACACACACACACACAACCACCGCTCAGTTCACACAGGTGTGATTTTTACCTTCTTGAGCTCTCTTGTAAAGTACAAATACCTCAAAATTGTACTTAAGCACAGCACTCAAGTAAAAGTAGGCCTACTTTTTTACACCATTATCTTTAATGGAAAGGAATGTGAGGGACTAGTGAGCAAGAGAGAGAGAGTGATGGAGTCAGTGTGACAGGAGGAGATGAGAGCAGAGACAGTGGGCATATCATCTCTTTTTCACTCAGTTATCAGAAGCCTATATTCACCCGCCGTCGTCGCCGTGGGGGGAGGGGGGGGGGGGTACTGTAATGACATCAATGGTTGCCGTGACAACAGACAGAGGGCGGATGACAACATCCTACAGTCAGTCGTCTCTTTAGTGCAAAGATCACAGCGGCTGCTGCTGCAGGCAGCCTACACACGCACACGCACGCACACACACACACACACACACACACACACACACCGTGTGACACATCCATGTGACAGACAGGCATTTCAGCACAGCTCAGACAGGAGAAAATAGTTACAGTTATAATAGTCTGATGATGATGACGACTACAGTTGGTTCACGATTTACTACTTGAAAAACCCGTCTCTGTCCGGTGGAAACCGCATTATGTCCAAAAACATACTTTTCAGGATTAAAATATAAATACAAAATAAATATATATAGCTAAAATAGCAGATCTACAAGCTCGAAACTGACTGGGGAATGACAGACTGACTGACAGGGGCCGACAACGGACTCTGACGGACACAGACAATAGCAAAAAGCTTTCCCCACAATACGGATTCTGAGATTTAAGCGGGTAGGCTTACCAATATGTTCTTATTTATTGGCATCACGATGAAGACAATTATGAATTAGTTGCAACTAGGGATGGGACAATATGAAAATTTCATATCACAATTATTGTGACCAAAGAAATCGCGATTTACGATATTATCGCGATAATCAAAATCCATTATCCTTGGGTGGAACATTTGCCAAAAAATAGCCGATCTACACGCTCACAACGCGTCGCACCGCGACGCGTTGTGAGCTTGTAGATCGGTTATTTTTTGGCAAAGACATTTGATACTAGAGAGTGAAAAAAGGATGTATCAAGTATGTATATTATAAGTACATTTTACCAATTCTAGAGGGTTTAAGTGGTACCGGATATGCAGCTCGGCAAATAAAAGATGAATTGATCCCAGTGCATGACGGAGGACGATATCACGATAAATTAAATCTCCACGATACGATTATCGTGAGTGTTTTCAATCGCGATAAACGATAATATCGCATATCGTCCCATCCCTAGTTGCAAAATTACCCTCAATTACCCTTGCACATGTGACCAACATGTTTTGGCTCAAACGCCTTCATCAGGGTGCTTGAAAACTCAACTGAGCAGAGTCAGTGCCATGGAGCTTTCATAAGTGTTTTACTCTCGGATGTCCGCTTACTACAAGGGAAAGAACTTCAATGTGTCGACCTAAAATTGAACCCGCTCCAAAGATGAGATAATTGTCTTTGGTGACAAGGATGACAAGAATAATGCTCACCTTGATTCGCTGCCTTTGAAAGCTAAAAGCAGAAATCTGGAATTCTGTGTACTCTTTTGTGTACCCAAATGAGATGGAGCTATGCCTTTATCTCCAGTTGGCTGGGCTACTCACAGATGAGCGATGGCCTCATTAAAGATAACTGTCCGTGGTGAAAGCAACAAAGGATTCAAAGACAGTACTCTCCTCTCACTGCTTCCACTATTGTACTGGTCTCCTCTGAAAGCTTTCAGACAGCCCCAGCTCCTTTACAATGCAGCCTCCAGGTCTCAAACAAGCTTAAGACATCGATTTGTACCAATTCTCAAAAGCTCTACAGAGTTTTGAGAATTGGTGCAATCGATGTCAAATGGAAACCCAGAACTAGCTATAGACTGGATCATAGCTGAACTTAGTTCCCAGAAGTTCTTGCCAGCTCTCACGAGGGGCGAGAAAGATCATATTATGATAAAAGTGTGACGTTCTCCAGGTTGTGAGTTCAAACCTCACACTAACCTAGATACCGTGCTGTAGTCTCATAATCTACTATTCTAAACTACAAGAACTTCAAGACTTGTTGTTTTAGATGCTAGCTTTCAAGAGCAGAGATAACATCTGATCTTATCCACATGAGCCACGCACTGTCTTTGTTAAAGAGCAGACTCCAAGCTGCTTTAGTTCTCTGGGTGATGGCTGCCCCTCTGCAGCCATCGCTGCACTAAACAAACTGCCTCGCTGATGGGATGGGTTTTGTTTATACTGGGGACTGCATGTATTGTCTTGGTGCTACAGTATGTTGTGTGCTGCTATGTTGTTTTGTGCTACAATGTATGTGTTTTTTTTCTGTTGGAAGTTGGAACAGACCGTGAAGATGAATATCCCTGAGGGTACAATAAAGACAATTATTATCGTTATGCATAGACAAAGATCAAAAGGAGAAACCTGCTGGTTGTACCTGAGTCGGGGGCTGAAGACAAAGGGTGAGCGTGACTTTGACAGGACTCCTTGACACTGGAACAAATAGTCCATACAGCGTATCAGCGATAGCATGTTCTCACTTCTCGCCAAAAGTAAGTAACACTTTGTGACTCCTTCTGTCAAACTTTGAATATCGTCTCTGTCGGGTGGAAACTTTACTTTATTACTTTATTTATTTATTTAGACAGGACAGTACCAGTTCACGAACACAGAGGTATTGACATATTGCAAAGAAAAAAAACCTCATTATGTCCAAAACAGTTCCACTTTCCAGGATTCAAAATTCAAAAATAGCAAAAGTAGAAGATCTACTAGGGTAGACGATACATTTAATAGCGATACGATACGCATCACGATACATGGTTGATTACAACGAATCCAGATGGCTATGGGTTGCTTCCATTGTAATCAGATCCGCCATGGGCTTATTAACCCATTTAGGCCAAGAATTACTTAATGCTTTAACTATTGAAAAATAGCAGATCTACAAGCTCACAGCTTGTAGATCTTCTATTTTTGAAAAATCGTGATTTTTGAATATATCTTTTTAAAAGCGAACATTTGTAACTCTAATACTGTATTTGCTTCTGCGTGGTTCCAGGAACAACATATTTTGGCCTGGGAGGCCAAATACATGTAATTCTGGGGGTCCTTGACATGAAAAAGTTTGAGAACCACTGATTTAGAAGAAGGATTTAGAAGACAACAAGACATTTATAGAATCGGGTCAAAAATGTTCAAAGACTCGCACAAAATTGTTCACGGTTTTTCAAAAAATAGTAGATCTATAAGCTTGCAGCGTGGCACTCAGTGCCGTGCTGTGAGCTTCATGCTATTTTGCCGCGCTGCTATTTTGTAGCAGCGCTAAAATAATGGTTAAAGTGGTTCAAATCTAAAGTTACACAGATTCGCGTTCAGGCCTATAGTTTTCTTGTTGCTGTAAGACAAAAACCTCAAGTTATTACCATTTGAATCTGGAAAAGTAACAGATTTCCACCAGACACAGACGTTGCAGTGTGTGTGTGTGTGTGTGTGGGTGGGGTTCACAACAGGATATTGCAAAATGCTGTCAGGCAACGTTTACAGTTACAGAAAAGTAAAGCCGCTTGTCTTTAATGCCTTAAGTTTTGATAATTGCATTTAACCCATTTAGGCCTACAATTATTGAATGCTTTAACTAATGAAAAATAGCAGATATACAAGCTCACAGCGCGGCACCGAGTGCCGCGCTGCGAGCTTGTAGATCTGCTATTTTTTGAAAAAGTTGTGAAAATGTGTGCAAATCTTTGAATATATGTATTTTCAAAGCGAACGTTTGTAACTCAAATTTTGCTTCTGGGGTGGTCCCTGGAACTAGATATTTTGATATGGGGGTCCGTGGCCAAATAAATATCCTTTTGGGGGTCCTTCACATGAAAAGGTTTGAGAACCACTGACATAGTAGTCTCTCAAGAACAGACTAACTGAGCTCCAGTTAAGTGAAAAGGACCTTTTCTTTGACGATGGCTGGCCAGATTGCTGACATAAAAAACATAGGTTTTTCAAAAAATCTTAGAAGGATTCAAAAGACACTTATAGAATCGGGTCAAAATTCTAATTTTCACGATTTTTCAAAAATAGCAGATCTACAAGCTCGCAGCGCGGCACTCGGTGCCGCGCTGTGAGCTTGTATATCTGCAATTTTTTTATATTTAAAGCATAAAATATTGCGTCATAATGTGTTCAGGCCTAAATGCATTTAAGTGACTTATAAGTTATGACACCATCTGTCTGGACACTCCCACGCTAGTCTTCATCAGTAGGGGAAAGTTAACTAGGTACATTTATTGAAGTATACTGTACTTAAAGGAGTAGTTCACCCCCAAAATGACTTTTTTTCTATCGATTACTCATCCCATGGAGACTTCAATTCATGGATATTGTTTAATTTTTGTCACATTCCTAAGCCAATACTTTGAATTTTGAGGTAGTTTTACTCAGTTTTTGACAGCAAATTTTGATTTAGTTTTAGTCATAGTCTTTTGAATAAAATGTCATTCAGTTTTAGTCATAATTTAGTCACCTGAAAAGTTTTAGTTTTAGTCTAATTTTAGTCGACTAAATATCATAGGATTTTAGGCGACTAGATCTACAGTTGATTTAGTCAACTGAAATGTATTTTGGCAGGCCTTGATGACATTGTAATGGCTGATTTTACACTTGGTTGCATGCTGAAAATAGCCGATCTACAAGCTCACAGCGCTGTGACGCGTTGTGAACTTGTAGATCTGCTATTTTCAGCACGCAACACCTGAGGGCAACCAAACATAAAATGATTCTCTTCTACCTCCCTAACGTTTTAGTCTTTTTTTGTTATATATATATATATATATATATATATATTTAGTCTTAGTTTTAGTCATCACAGCATAGTTTTTATTTAGTTTTCGTCAGTGAAAAAAAACGCAGTCGACAAACATTTTTTGTCATAGTTTTAGTCGACAAAATCAACACTGGTTTTACTCTAATTGAGTACCCGTAATTGCCGGACTATAAGCCTCGGCTTTTTTCCCATGTTTTGAACCCTGCGGCTTATACAACGGTGCGGCTTATACAAAGATTTTTACAGCTAACGGCCATTTAGTTCGTTTTACAATGGTCTTTAACAAGGATTTATACATAGATCTTTACAACAGCCACCAGAGGCGCTCTAGTGGGAAGCAGGAAGGACACCTGCGGCTTATGGTCAGGTGCGGCTTATATATGTAAACATTTGTTATTTTTTCAAAATTTGGCTGGTGCGGCTTATATTCAGGTGCGGCTTATAGTCCAGCAATTACGGTATGTCAAGTTTTTGATGCTTTATACTTCTCCACTACATCTCAGAGCTAAACATTGTGCTTTTTTGCGACCGTCAGGGAGCAGTTTACTATGAAAACCTCCACCGGCCGTCCGTCCGTCCGTCCGTCCGTCCGTCCGTCACACGTCACACGTGACCATCAACAAACGTCACACCTTTGTTGATGTTTAAATCGAAGAGTCTTGGTCAAATACTTCTGTTGGTTTCTGCACTGATCATTTATACAATTCAGCTGTGTTTGCTCGTGTCATCATGATGAGGTCATAAATCAGCCATGCCCAAATATAGATTTTACGGGTTTACATGCTTACTCAGTTATTCGTTATGTGAAAGTCCTATGTATGACGTCTATGATATCTGACATCATCATACATACATTCCCTTTTATTCCCATAAATGGAGATCCCCTCTGTAGAACCAGCCACTGACATCACTGTAATGTCAGGGGAACCAAATCCCTTTTATGCCCATATATGGAGATCCCTGTGATGCCAGGGGAACCAAATCCCTTTTATGCCCATATATGGAGATATGGAGATCCCCGTGTTGCCAGGGTAACCAAATCCATTTTATGCCCATATATGGAGATCCCTGTGATGCCAGGGGAACCAAATCCCTTTTACGCCCATATATGGAGATCCCTTATGTCATCAATATTAAGCCCATATCTGTGAATATCTTTGGGTACCAGATGTCTCCATATATGGTTAAATGGTCCGATATACATCACTGGCCAGAAGACCAAGAAATGGTGCAACCTCGCCCTTTGCTTTTCTCCCTTAGGCATCTTACTGGTAGGTAGTTTAATGAGGAATGCAGTATGGTGGTAGGTAGGTAGTTATGGCCTTTGATGTAAGATTTTCACTTTCTAGGATAACTATATTTGCTATTCCCAGATGATGCCCTTTTAGGGTACCCCTCATGCCCATATATGGAGATCCCCAGGCTTTACTAATTAACATAAGTTTTATGCCCATATATGGAGATCATTGTCCCAATGTCATCAGATATATGGGCCTAAATGGACACAGGCAAACTAGATGGGCTGTATGGATATCCAGATGTGTGATGTAAGTGTTTTATTCCAAATGTGGCACCCCACAGACATATTTCCAGAAACAAAATCCCTTTC
Source organism: Nannobrachium achirus (assembly GCF_963921795.1). Lineage (NCBI taxonomy): Eukaryota > Metazoa > Chordata > Actinopteri > Myctophiformes > Myctophidae > Nannobrachium > Nannobrachium achirus. The sequence continues at coordinate 63,769,629 of NC_137817.1, read as the reverse complement.
ATGCCCATATATGGAGATTTCTGATGTCATCAATCCCAGGCCCTGTAAAAAACATGGTTGCTATGGTAAACAGTTGGTTGCTAGGGTAAACAGTTGGTTGCTAGGGTAAGAAAACATGGTTGCTATGGTAAACAATTGGTTGCTAGGGTAAACAGTTGGTTGCTAGGGTAAAAAAAACATGGTTGCTGTGGTAAAAAGTTGGTTGCTAGGGTAAACAGTTGGTTGCTAAGGTAAAAAACATGGTTGCTATGGTAAACAGTTGGTTAGTAGGGTAAACCTTCAATGATTTTGACATCTTGTTACTAATCTGTCGGTAGATAATGCCGGTCTTATATAAGGGTCATTTGTGTACGGTGTGATGTCATACTGATGTCAGCAGTGTGACAGGAGATAAGCGACCAACGGTCGCTTATCTCCCGATTAGGGAGTCTTACTGGTACTCCACTAAAGTTAGTAAACAACTTTGGAGATCCTTGCTAAGTAATACCCACAAAGTGGCTAATACACACAAAATGAAATGTGGGAGCGGTTTGCACCGCTCAAAAAGTCAGTTTTGTCATTATCTGTCAGTTGCCTGTGGTAGTCATGGATGCCAGTTCCCACCTGATGTTGTGTGGGAGTCCAGACTGCTCCAGACTGTACTGCCAGCTTGCATAACGTCTTCAGACTAGGGCAGGGGTCTTCAATGTTTTCAGGCCCTTAGTTGAGAGAGAGATGAAGCAGGGACCCCCAAAACCTTTTCATAGATTCCATATAGTTTCATCGTTTGACAGCACAATCATCAGTGTATTTTGGATTCATGTCAATTTGTGTTTTCAGATATTTAATTACTTGAGCCGTCATTACCTACACAAGGAGTCATCCAGACCAAAACACATATAGGGTTAAATCTGTCTTTTATCATACCACTTTATACCTGCTTTATTCCATTTTTTTCATAGCTGCCCCTGTTGCTAGATTTCTGCTGCCCCTGTTGCTAGATTTCGCAGGCCCTCTCATAACTAACAGAGTAGATAGACTTTATACTAGTGCGGTTATTTCTTCAGCTTCAAAGTTAGTATTTTTTTATTGGATTGTGTTTACACAACGTCCTGAGACCAACCAAACCGCTGTTTTGACCTCACAGGCACCCTTACTTGTCAAACCGACCCCTCCCTCCCCTCCCTTTCTAGCCTCTCCTCTCCCTGCTCTGGTGCAGAGCAGAAGCCGTTTGACAAGTAAGGGTGCCTGTGAGGTCAAAACAGCGGTTTGGTTGGTCTCAGGACGTTGTGTAAACACAATCCAATAAAAAAATACTAACTTTGAAGCTGAAGAAATAACCACACTAGTATAAAGGCTATACACTCTGTTAGTTATGAGAGGGCCCGCAAAATCTAGCAACAGGGGCAGCCGAAATCTAGCAAAAGGGGCAGCTATGAAAAAAATGGACTAAAGCAGGTATGAAGGGGTATGATAAAAGACAGATTTAACCCTATATGTGTTTTGGTCTGGATGACTCCTTTAAAACTAGGGGGTTGAAAATAACCCAAGTTGGTTTTTTGCTAACCCAACCCGTTTCCAAATGGACCTGCCCAGCCAGTGGTAAGTGTAAATCAACAGGGTTGGGTAAAGGGTGAAATCATCTTATTGGGTTGGGATTGTATACCAAATAAATTGATTAGAAGTGACCTTACTGTTGGGTTAATGTGATACTCCTGTTGGGTTGGGATCTTACACTCAATAATGGCTTATACAAGTAACCTTGTTGAATTGGATTAGTACGACTAATGATTTTTAAACTATTTATATTTATACATTACTTTTTTCAATGACCTTTTTTATGTTTATTCTACTCATACCCAGGGGGCAAAGGAAGGTGTGCTGCATTTGCCCCGACATAAAAGGTTGTCCACCAGAAATATTATCTATGACCCAGTAGGATCACAACCTATATGGACAACCCGGTCAATTTGTACGGAAAAGTTCCAATATGGCCGCCTCAATATTAGCCCCTATTAGTTTTAATGGGGGGTGAATAGGGACATTTTTTAAACTGAGGGATATTTCCACGAAACTTCACAGGTTGATCAATGGTATACATATGAACATTTTTTTGTATTGCAAGTTTCCATGAAATCCAATATGGCCGCCACAATATGGCCGCCATAATGTAAGGACCCAGAAAATAGGTTTTGCCTCTAACTTCTGAACCAGATGAGCTAGAAACGCAAACTTGGTGTCTATTTCATGGTGTCTGACCATGGGAGACTCAATGGAATAGCTAATTTTATTATTGGGTGTGTCTGGACCTTTATTGTGCATATTTGCAAGATGGTGGACTCCCAAAATAGAGCTTTAACATAATTTCTACCATGATTGTTGACTGCTTTTGCAAATACAAGCAATATGAATCCATTTGCTAAGATTTATGGCACAGAAGGGACTTATACCTGTATTATTCTTGAGTTTGCATGTTGTCAAAATGGCTGTAAACGAGATATTATATTTCCTGTCCGATTCTACTGTATGTAGTTGTAGCAATGACTTCAGATAAAATCAGAGACCAAAACAATGTATCTTAGAAATTATTTTTTTATTTAAAAAATTAATAAAAAAGAGAGAGATTATCTCAATGAAATGAATGCAACTGCCTTTTTGGGTCTTTCACACATAGACATGCACATGCTTTCCAACAACTTCAGCTTCAGGGAAATTATAATGAACACATGATTAAAACAGGCTGCATTATAATGCAAATAATTGCTAGTCACTATCACTGTCATGTGTACCTATCCTGCTGCATCTTGTCTCCAGTCCTTGGCAACGACACCCCAAGTAGCATGCAATTCCCTTCTTCGCACATGAACAGTTTTTCTGGCAGCCTTTGATACAGCTACATGATATTGCCTTGTCCATTGATATAGGCCAGGCTGACTCTGTAGATGGACAGGGGACTGCCTTCCCATGGCGGCAGCATGATATAGGCATCTATATCATGCTGCCACCCACCTCCTAGACCTTCCAGAGCTGTGGGTGAGAACAGAGCAGGATGCATATCTTCCTATCCATCACATGGTCTCAGCCCTTGGACTCGCAGTGTCGTGCCCTGCCCTTTATTCACAGCCTGAGTGGCAGAGATACCACCAGCTATCCCTTTTTCACTGGAAAGAAGGCATGGTTCAAGACCAGCATGGGTCTAGATCTCCCTGCACTTCAGGAGTTTGGTGAAAATTCCTCTTATTCCCTCTCAGAGGATGTCAAGAATCAGGCTAGAGACCTCACGATAGCTGTATATGCATCAAAAGCTGACCATTCGGAGGACTTTGACCTGGCAAAGCTGAGAGTGTACAAGTTCCTAAATAACCGATCAACCCTGTTGAAGCTGCTGCCACCTACAGAAAATGCCTTTGGCCTGCACCTGAAAAGAGCTGCTCTTGCAGCCATAATAGATAAAACTGCACACATCGCGAAGCCAGACATCCCTTGCTTCACTGAATATGGATGGTCTCTCAGTGATGGGAAGGCAGTCCCCTGTCCATCTATAGAGCCAGCCTGGCCTATATCAATGGACAAGGCAATATCATGTAGCTGTATCAAAGGCTGCCAGAAAAACTGTTCATGTGCCATCCATCCATCCATCCATCTTCAACCGCTTATCCGGAATCGGGTCGCGGGGGTAACGGTTCCAACTGAGACTTCCAGATTTCCTTATCCTGCGTAACTTCCTCCACTCCCTCTGGGAGTATACCGAGGCGTTCCCAGGCCAGTCTGGAGATATAATCCTTCCATCTGGTCTTAGGTCTGCCACGGGGTCTCCTCCCAGTGGGACGTGCATCGAGGACCTTCCTAGGAAGGCGCTCGGGGGGCATCCGTACTAGATGCCCGAACCACCTAAGCTGACTCCTTTCCAAGTGAAGGAGCAGCGGTTCTACTCCAAGTCTCTCTCGGGTGATTGAACTTCATGTGCGAAGAAGGGAATTGCATGCTACTTGGGGTGTCGTTGCCAAGGACTGGAGACGATGCAGCAGGATAGGTACACATGACAGTGATAGTGACTAGCAATTATTTGCATTATAATGCAGCCTGTTTTAATCATGTGTTCATTATAATTTCCCTGAAGCTGAAGTTGTTGGAAAGCATGTGCATGTCTATGTGTGAAAGACCCAAAAAGGCAGTTGCATTCATTTCATTGAGATAATCTCTCTCTTTTTTTATTAATTTTTTAAATAAAAAAATAATTTCTAAGATACATTGTTTTGGTCTCTGATTTTATCTGAAGTCATTGCTACAACTACATACAGTAGAATCGGACAGGAAATATAATATCTCGTTTACAGCCATTTTGACAACATGCAAACTCAAGAATAATACAGGTATAAGTCCCTTCTGTGCCATAAATCTTAGCAAATGGATTCATATTGCTTGTATTTGCAAAAGCAGTCAACAATCATGGTAGAAATTATGTTAAAGCTCTATTTTGGGAATCCACCATCTTGCAAATATGCACAATAAAGGTCCAGACACACCCAATAATAAAATTAGCTATTCCATTGAGTCTCCCATGGTCAGACACCATGAAATAGACACCAAGTTTGTGTTTCTTCTAGCTCATCTGGTTCAGAAGTTAGAGGCAAAACCTATTTTCTGGGTCCTTAAATTATGGCGGCCATATTGTGGCGGCCATATTGGATTTCATGGAAACTTGCAATACAAAAAATGTTCATATGTATACCATTGATCAACCTGTGAAGTTTCGTGGAAATATCCCTCAGTTTAAAAAATGTCCCTATTCACCCCCCATTAAAACTAATAGGGGCTAATATTGAGGCGGCCATATTGGAACTTTTCCGTACAAATTGACCGGGTTGTCCATATAGGTTGTGATCCTACTGGGTCATAGATAATATTTCTGGTGGACAACCTTTTATGTCGGGGCAAATGCAGGTTTCCTAAAAAAAGGCTGGTTTGCCCCCTGGGTATCAAGCTTGCTGAGTAAATTTTGCATTAAGTCATAAAAGTATAACTTAACACAAAAATTGCGTGGTACTTGACCTCAAAGTGTTAGCACCCCTGTTTGTATGTGTCAGTCTGGACCATCACAGTCACGGTTTCTGTTTCTGTAAGCAACTATGTTTTTTTTTTTTTTTTTTTAATTAGGGATTATGACTGGGCTACACACTGCGATCATCTATAATACATTGTTGTTTTCTCTATCTTAAAACAATAAAATAATAGAAAAGTTTGTAAAAAATATCTGTATGGGAGCACAGTTGCATGCTGGGTAACTGCCGCCCACTTAGTTTAACCCAATAGTGGTTTAATTCACAAACCAATGTGTTGATAGACAGAGAGGGCGGGTCTAGTTTAACCCAACAAGTGATAAATGCAGTTACACAACTGTTGGTCAAATCAAAACCCAATGGCTCGCACCAAGGGTTGGGTTAGAAATCAATTCATTTTATTTCATCGTCTTGGTGGGAAACTATAACCCAACAGATGGATTGCATATATTTAATCCAAATTTGGTCAAGCACACCCAATTTCGTACCCAATTCTGTCAAGATAACCCAATGTTGGACCAAATTATGTCTACAATTTCTAACCCAGCAGTTGAATTAAGATTTTAACCCAGTATTTTTAAGGGTGTAATAAACCTTTTACTTACTAGTCAGCTCTTTTTTCCCCTCTATACACCAAACCTCTTTGCCGAAAATAGCCGATCTACAAGCTTGTGAGCTAGATCGCCATGGTTATAATATGCAAATATGTCTTCCCTGTTTATTTTGGGTTACTTCCTGAAAGCTGAAGGCCTCTGAGTCAAAAGGCCCAATTGAAATACACAGCCATAATGACATCATAATATCATCCCCTCACCTTTTGTCAATCCAACAACATATGTGGGTGTGGCTAACTTCGGCTGGGTCACCAGCCTACCTGACACCCAGGCATACTTAATGAACAGGTGGGTGTGGCCACATACAAACATAACACTTTCTGTACCCGTTTTGGAAAAAAATCTTCCTCCAACTAAATCCAGGAGAAATTCAGGAGAAATGACAATTCAGATGCACTGCAGGAGATGGGATCAAAATCCAGGAGTCGTGGCAATTCAGGAGGGTTGGCAACCCTGAGTGAGAGATGGTGTAGTGCAGAGGTCCGATGTTCAAATCTCAGTCCTCCCAGTTTTCTTTTTTTTAAACAATTTTTTACAATTTTTTACTATTTACTATTTCAACAGATTACCCAAAGATTCCAAATATTTTACACGTTCAATTGTTAAAAATAAATGTCTATTTTCACTTGTTTTGGTCCTGGGGAGACATCTTGAGTGTGTAGCAATAGTGAATGGTATCAGACATTATTTTTACAATATCTTTACAATATTTTGACTATATCTATATCAACTCTCTTCTGAACAACCATTCATGGATTAATTTCCATTCTAAAGGGTTTCAGGCTCATGTACGCCTCAATGGTGGATATGATTCATTTAGCAGGTTCATGACCTGACGCCTACACCCTGCTACACCAGGCTCCCATCAAACTGCTACACTTTTTACAGTTAAAAGGAGGAATGGAGTGTGTAGAAACGCTACAGTATGTGATGGAGACAGACAGTCATGTGGGAACTAACAATTTAGCCCTATATGAGTGGTGTGATGAAGACAATGGCGTTATTCAATGTTATGCTTTCATAAATGTCCAAAAATAGCTGACCTACAAGCGATAAGCTTGTAGGTCAGCTGTATATCGTCGCTGTCGGGCAGAAACCAATTACCGGTATATCCTTTTTTTAGTTCATAATAAATCAGTGCTATTGAACACCCTTTACCAAGGGTGGACTGGGCATCTGGCATACTGGGCACATGCCTGGTGGGCCGACCATTAGTGGGCCTCCTACAAAAAAAAATGTTTTGCCCCCGTTTTAGGATAGTTAGGACTTTTGGGCTGGGCGGGTCACTAAGTGGAGAGGGCCAATCCTCCAGTAGCACCGGCCCACAGAGCGGAGAGACGTCTCATGATTGACCCATTGGCTTGTCTATCATCTGAATACCGGCCTATAGTAGCCCAATCACAGGCTACTGTGGCCCTGGAGTCCCAACCAAACATATAACAGCCCAAGGCTTGTAGATACAATACAAGGCTTGTAGAACGTCCATGTTCGGTTGTTGCCGGTTGTGGTGAGCCGGTCTGGGTCGAAATGCAAGGGCCAAATGCATGTCCCTGTCCAGCCCTGCCCTTTATGTCTGTGTGTGGGTTTTACAAATATTGAACTAGAGTTCTCAACGGGCCTGAACATCAAGGCCTGGCTAGTTAGCATACATTTTAGGCCCTACCCTGCCCGAAAACGTCGGGTCGGGTTGGGTATGGTCGGGTTTGGAAAGAATTTAGTAATAAAATAATACAAAAATATATATTTTCTTTTTTCATTGAGCCCGAGGCCCTACCCGGCCCGACTAATTAGCATACATTTTAGGCCCTACCCTACCCTAAATGTCGGGTCGGGTTCGGGCAGAATTTGAGAACTCTATATTGAACCAATGAAAAAGCTCCTAACTCCATTGGATCCTCAAACGGTCAGTCAAACCACAAACTCCAACTTAGGTTTTGTTTTCCTCCGCCTGACTTCGCCATTCTAACTAATGATGGACATAACTATCTCATGGTCCGAAACCTCCTAATAACTCCACTTGAGCTGTATTTGGATAAAGTGATGATAATATAAAGACACAATTCAAGTATCTGACAATGTATAACGTCACCATACCAACATTGTTTTTTTGTTCTTTTTTTTTAATCTTTAAAAGTTAACATTGTGTACCTTGTATTTTCTGCCCAGCAGCAGAGATATAGTATACATCACAGTACTTTATTAACCGAGGTTCCCCAGGGGTCCATCCTTGGCCACCTCATTATTTTTCCTTCAATGCGAATTTCAGTGCTGATCTTGCATTGTGAGCTTGTAGAACACCTTTTTCTTTTGCCAAATGTTTTCCCATTATTTAAAATGCCCAGTATAAGAACCACAGGGTTCAAGTGGTTAAATGACTTCACACATGGCTAAAGCTCCCCAACACAGTTCAGTTCATCAGTCAACAACAACACCACACAAGAAAAGACCATCACACCATTGGTTTTTATGTTCAATAAACCTTTTTCTTTTTAATCTCAACAGCAAGTTAGCTTATGTGTGGTCACATCCATGAAGGTAAATAGAAAACATGATTTCTATTGATAAGATTGGTGTGTGTGTGTGTGTGTGTGTGTGTGTGTGTGTGTGTGTGTGTGTGTGTGTGTGTGTGTGTGTGTGTGTGTGTGTGCACGCGTGTGCGTGTACGTGTGTGTGTTGTTTCTTCAGCAGGAGTTGAGATAATCATAATAACAAATGTCCACGTAGAATCTTCATCATGACTTTAGTTTTCAACTAGAGAAATATTGCTATAATACTTTTAAATGGCATTCATACTGATTGACTGACGAGAGAAAACAACACCGTAGAGAAAGCCTGAAGAAAAAGAAAAGAAACTCGGAAAATAACAAAACGTCGGGTCGTAAGGAAGGGAAGAAAAGAAAAACCTCTGAGACACTTTGGTTTTGTACCTTGGTAAAACCTAACCTCCACTTATTCCTGGAACAAATACCAACAACAACAAAAGAAAGTAATAAAGAACAAGTTCAGATAAAAACAATAAAAAAATAAAACAAAAGACAACATGGGGTGATAAGGGGGGGTGGAGTGATCCCCCCAGGAATAATTGTTGCTTAATATAAAATAACAAGAGGGGGGAAGAAAAGGCACATGACTCAACACAACTTTTCGTCATTATAATGGAGATTCTCTAGTCTACCACTGTAAATGTGTACTATGCCTACATGTAGTAACCAAGCAATACCCCCCTTCCTCTAATCTGTTGTTGGGACACATATCTATATCATAAATACAGTATATAGTTGCTGCCGCGTATCCAAAACTGTTAATCTTCAGGACTCAAATAAAAAAAATAGCAGATCGACAAGCTTAAAACGTGCGTTTTCGAACTTGTGGTTCTGCTACTTTTGATGCTTTTGTGTGAAGCTGCGGTACGATCAAGTATATATACTGTATAGTGTCCATTATTGGGGGCGGAGAGGGAAGACAGGTGTTTTCCTAACAGGTTACGGTTGGTTTTACACTACCAGGAAATGATAGGCCACCACAAAAAAACCTCTCTCTGGCTACGTACATGTCCCCCCCGCGTGCGCGTCAAAGGTCAAAGTGCTCCAGTATTAAACTTCCACAGATCATCAGGCATACAGTAGACCTCACTTCTGGTCAGACCGTACTGTATACGGTGTCCACAACTACACCTGGGCTTTGTTCAGGCTACAGCCAGCATCCCGTTTGTCTCGCGCATAAAGATCTTTATATTAGGGTTGACTGTCCAGACGACCACATCCCATTTATGTGTGTATTGAGACGTCGCCGACCGAGCTGCATTGGTTGCTGTGGTAAAGAAGTAACGCCATAGGCACGAGTAATGCGCAAATTATACTATTGTACTCGTACTCTCCAAAATTGTTACTTTTAAGGATTCTATTTTTTTTTTTAAATAACAAAAGTAGCACACCTACAAGCTCAAAACAAGCTTGCTGGTGTGCAACTTTTTATACTTGTGTGTGGCGCTGTAGTATGATCAAGCAGAGTATTGATTTTCGAGAAAAAAAAACTATTAAAAAAGTTAAAATACAGAGATGAGATTTCGGCTTGACAGCAACAAAATCCTTGTCTGAGACATTATCTTTAAAAGCAGATTGGAATCATTTTTCAGACCACCTTGACATTATAGTTCAGATAATATCCGTTTGTTTAGCAAAAAAAAAGAAAAGTTTTCGTGTGTTTTTTTTCTTCTGTTCATACCGATGTTTCCTGTTGAGATTGGCACATTTCACCCAGTTCTTTTCATCTCAATCATGTCACTTTGTCTGCTGACCTCACTCGGCAACGAAATAAACAGAGAATAAACAAAAATAAAAATAAAACAATTCACAGGAGGCAAGCAGTGATCACCACATGATGTTTCAAATGCACTACATTGCAGGCGGCTTTTTGAGAGTGAAAAAAATAAGAAGACACGTGTGATCTGCCCCAGGAAATGTGCCAATCTCAATAGGGAACAACGGTACATGGATCAAACCATTCTGGTTTCATTGTGGAAAGGGGAGTTCATTTGGGGGCTGCCAGTCAATATGGGCTTAATTCAGGACAGGAGCTGGAACGCCAACAACCAACCCTCGCTCACACACCATGCGCTACCATACTTCTGTATTCATAGAGAGAGTCTCGTGGCAAGAGATTCTATCTATTCCTGACTGGGTGACAGTTCTGTCTAAATATTTATATACATAACTACACCTGGTCCTATAGTTTTAACACACAACCACAGGAGGCCTTGCAGTCATGGTAGACGATTGTGGGGGAAACAACAACAATCTGATATCTCAATCCTTCACCACTCAATCCATCCTATTGTTATACAACCAACCCAAAAAAAAGAAAGAGTTTCCTTTTCTTTTAATCAACATCTACCAACAAGAGATACATGTGTGCACTTCAAGTAGATTCATCATAGCCTAAGTGTAAAAAAAAAGAAAAGAAAAAAAAGAAACAAAACCAATATAAATCATCTCCCTTCACGTTGCAGGCTTGCTGTCAGTCAAAGAACCACGGTTGAGTCACACAAGTCTTAAATCCAGTGTCCGGTGACTAAAACATTCCTGTCATCATGTCTTCAGCTCACAGCAGCCCCCAACGCACGAGAGAAACACTTTCCTTTAGGGGAACAACTCAGCCAGGGAATCTTTATTATACCCCAGTACTTTTTTACACTATTTTCATTTGAAGGACCCCTCATAACTAGTCTTCTTTCATTTGAAGGACCCCTCATGACTAGTCTTCTTTCATTTGAAGGACCCCTCATCACTAGCCTTCTTTCATTTGAAGGACCCCTCATAACTAGTCTTCTTTCATTTGAAGGACCCCTCATAACTAGTCTCGCGTACAGGGACGTGCTGGCCATTGGGAAAAGCGGGACAACTCCCGAACGGCCGGTTCATTCCAGGCCGGCCATTAGGAAAACATTTAACTGTTTGCACAAAAGTAAAAATTAAACTGTTTGCACAAAAGTAGTGAAAACAGCAGATCTACAAGCACACAACGCCTCGCACCGCGAGGCGTTGTGTGCTTGTAGATCGGCTGTAGATCTATCGGCTGTAGATCGGCTGTTTTTCGGCTGTTTTCATCATTTTAAATCATTTTTAAAATGATAAATACAAAACAAACGGTTTTGGACATAAGGTTTCCACCCGACAAATATAACTCATGTAATTGGCCCACTGGCTTGTCACTTGTCATGATCTGAAATGGCAAATCTTTGAGTAGCAGCAACGCTATAGAGAGAGATCTCTCTCTATAGCGCGCAATGAGGGCCTCTACAACTCTTTTTCCTGGGGCTGAATCAGGGGCCCAGCATGTCCCTGCTCGCGTAGCCAGACAACTATTCCACAATCTCCCAATGCCATATATACCTGTACATAAGAAGTCTGGAAACCACACCTCCCGAAATACGAGACAGGAAAGCTGTGATCTGTCCGTCATCTCCGTTCACGAAAACATTATCTTAAAATATCTTCATATAAAAAAATAATAATTTCTAATAAGCAGCGAGTGAAAATTGCGGAAAGCCACAGTCCGGCTCGCGGGACCACCTCAAAACCAAATAGACCTTTTCTTACAGTTCTCAGAGAGTGACCTAATAATACACACCAAACTGGGGGGGTCCTTCAAATTGAAAACGTTTGAGAAGCACTGGTTTCAGGGAATCATTCCACACCACGTTATAAACATGACCAGACATTGTTATCCTATCCTTAACACGACGTATAGGCATCACAGGAGCCAAGGATGTACGCCAGGAAATTAAGCCCTCACCTATTGGGCTACATCGGGGTTCCCCAATAGGCGGCCCGCGGGCCATTTGCGGCCCGCGAGGGGCTACTGTCAGGCCCCCGCCAACCCCAGTAATAATGGTGGTATAAGAGCAGCAACAACACTAGTATATCGTCGTTGTCGGGTGGAAACCTCGTATCTCCAAATTTGTACGTTCTTTCGCAAAGTAAAGCCCTGCTTCATCATACAAGGTCGTTGCACAAAAGTAGTGAAAACAGCAGATCTACAAGCACACAATGCCTCGCGGTGCGAGGCGTTGTGTGCTTGTAGATCGGCTGTTTTCACTAGTTTAAATCATTTTTAAAATGATAAATGCAAAACGAACGGTTTTGGACATACAAGGTTTCCACCCGACAACGACAAAATATAACTCATGTAATTGGCCCACTGGCTTGTCACTTGTCATGATCCGAAATGACAAATCTTTGAGTAGCAGCAGCGCTATAGAGAGAGATCTCTCTCTATAGCGCTCAATGAGGGCCTCTACAACTCTTTTTCTCGGGCTGAATCAGGGGCCCAGCACGTCCCTGTTGGACGTTGACGGCTCTAGAGCTCATAGGAGCTGTGAAACCAGCCGGCGGCATTTACAGCATGTCTGCAAAGGCAGTGCAGGCTCTCCACGCTTGAAGAAGGTGGGACCCAGTCTGGCCCTGACGAGCACACCATGGAAGTCAACCCAGAACCACCTGCGACGAGGCAAACATCAGCACTTTCTTCAACACCAGAGCCTCTCTAAAGAGGATGAGGTGTTTTGTTTTCCACAATGCCACCACACCATGCAGATCTGCTACTGCCCTTTGGAGCCACGCTCAACACAACACCTCTCAACACAACCTTCCATGCCCACCAGGAGGATTTATTTTTTACTCCACTTTGGACACCTGCATTTTCTTGGGGGGTGCATGGATGTAGTACTGTACTACTGATGCAGTCAGTCGTTTGGTAGAGCATGTATTGGAGCTCGACAGGAGACATCAACAACACGCCATTGCACAATTCCTCTGTATCGATTCCTGTGATTCACACAAAGTCATGTGATGATGCGATACAACGCAGGGATTTAGATTCACGCACTCGGACGGATGGACACACACACACACACACACACACGTTCGCGCACGCACTTTTGTATTACTATACTTGTGAAGACATAATCTGCCATTTGTTGGTGCGTCTAAGAATAGAAGTATAACGTTCACTGTCGGGCGGAAACCTCGTATCTCAAAGTTTCAAATTGTTTTCATAAAGTAAAGTCCTGCTTCATCATACCGGACTGTCGCACACAATTAGTGAAAATAGCAGATCTGCTAGCACACAACTTGTAGATCTGCTATTTTCATTTGTTTTAAATCATCTTTAAAACGATAAAATACAAAACCTAGGGTTTTGGACATACAAGGTTTCCACCTGACAACGACCATGATTCCAAACTCTAAAATGCCTACCGTAACTCTAACCTGAATCTTGTCCTGATTGTAAGATTACCTTTAAAAATCGTTTCTGAACCATAAAAACAACCCATGATTTATAGTGAGGACCAGGACAATGGTCCTCACAACGTCTAACTGTCACATCTTTAGAGCGGCGCTAACCAGCTCCTACATCTGGCTGTGTCTGTCTGTACGCATGTATGTCCCACACTTACGCATGTCCCCGCACTTGGCTCATTGGGCCAAGCTTTGCGGGACGCTTAATGAAATTAACTCATAAAAAGCACTGCTTGCTTCACACTGGGTGTGGTTTTTGAGCGGTGGTCACAACGCTCCTATACGTGGCCGTGTGTGGGTCTGTCTGTCTCCGTCCGTGTCTGTCTGTATGTAGCCTACAGTACCTTTTATGACCACACATGTTAAGGGAGGGGCGCTGTTGTTCAGGCCAGGCCAGAACAGGCAAGGCACACTCACACTCACACACGCGCACGCACGCACACACACACACACGCGCGCACAGACTCCACCGCTCAGTTCACACAAGTGTGATTTTTTATGTACTTGTGGAGCGTTTGGCCCTACACAAATACAGTATAGCAATACACACACACACACACACACACACACACACACACACAAAGGCTTAACCTTGTACACACAGGGCGAGTGAAAGATTATCTCCCGATACAACCATTGGCTCCAGTGATGAACCCTAGCTGTGCTGAGGACTCAACGAGATCCCGGGGGGAACCAATCACAATTCAAAGAGATCCCGGGGGGAACCAATCACAATTCAAAGAGATCCCGGGGGAACCAATCACAATTCGCCCCCCGTTAAGGTGAGGCTTCCGTTCACAAATCCTTCTCAAAAACATCAAGGATTAATATTGCTTCTAATATTGCCACAAAAATAGAATAATATCGACTGGCTAACACTGTGACTGTTCTTAAAAAAACCAAGCGCACAATAATTACATCAGCCCTCATTTATCAAGCCTGATTTTTTCCTCACGAAAACAAAAACAATTACGTCGTGGATCTTTTCATCCGTTGAAACTGGTGGTGAAGAGGAAGAAAACTAAAAACTAAATGGAATTATCAAAGAAAGCGTGTGTGAGTGTGTGTGTGTGTGTACTCAGATGGAGAAGCACAAAGTGAAAGCGTTCAGTAGTGTTAAGAATACATCTAAATCAGTAGTTACATATATAAGAAAAAAAAAAAAAAACAAAGGACAGGAGAAGTGACAAAATAAATGATATTCGTCTCACATACTGTGGCCCAGTGGTTCACAAAGTGGGGTCCAGGGACCCCCGGGGTTCCCAATGGAGCCTTAAGCCCCTATCAGAGTCGGTACTGCAGTGAAGAGCTATCCACCGCGGTGTAGTCTTTTTGAGTCATAAAACTACAACGTTACGTCATTCCTCGCGACACATCTCTCTGTTTTTACTTTCAGACAGATTGGCCCATCACCCCGTTCACTGATTGGTCGATCTAGACCAGTCAGTCACAATGATAGGACTTCACCGTGACTGACTATGATGGCCTCCACTTATTTTCTCGCTTTAGGTGGATAGCTTTACACCGAGAATTTGCAGTGAATAGCTCTTCACCCTGGACTCTGATAGAGGCTTTCCAGATCACTAACTCTCAGAGTGTACAAATGGAACCAAACGGATTTGGTTCCATTTTGCACACTCTCACGAGTTATGAGCGGTCCTTGAAATGAAAACGTTTGAGAACCACTGCTGTAGCCGATACCAAAGCCGGCGGCTTTTTTTTAAGTGACTGGCGATTTCTACCATTCTCAGGGCTGATAAGATACACATCTACCTACTGCACTAGAACAGGGGTTTTCAAACTTTTTTGGACTCAGGGCACCCCTGTAAATAACCTTTTCATCCACGGCACCCCTGAATTACACTGTTCATTTTTAGAATCTTACATCATCACGGAAAAATATCCGTTTCCATCAGAACTGACTGAAAATAACGTTATACTTAACGTTTAACCACTTGAACCCCAGCATGCCTATTCTGGGGGGAAGGTTCACCAAAAATAGCCGATCTACAAGCTCACAACGCGTCACGTTGTGACGCGTTGTGAGCTTGTAGATCTGCTATTTTTTGGTGAAGAGAGTTGTCCTACATGGAAAAATAACTCATCAAGTACAGTGCAAATCATGTCTTTTTTACTAAGCATAGTGAATTGATATTGATGTAGTGATATCGATGAATTCCAAATCGTATCAGATTATCTCGCGGCATCCCTGGACTGGCATCACGGCACCCCAGGGTGCCCCGTCCGTCACCCACTTTGAAAACCCCTGCACTAGAAGAGACTCTTATTGAATAGGCCGTTTCAGTGCCATTTAAAAAAACGCAGAAGAAAAGCACACGTTTAAACAACGAACAGGGACCTCCCCTACACCCCTACATGAATGAGCTCTGTTCCTTCCAACCAACCCAAAAGGTCTGGTTTGGTTCTTCTGTCCTCAAGGCGACCCAACGGTTCCAGTGAAGAACAGTGTCACTCTCAACTCAAACCTGGCCAACATGACACAAATGGATGCCAGCAGGCGGCCTTCAGTCCTTCACTGTAGCAGAAATGCATCGATCTATCAGGAACGTTCTGTGAACGACATCCGTTACTTACGACCGTTTTCACATTTTGAATTTTGCGGAGGAGGGGATTCAACGATGACGCGGCGTGATAAATGAGGGCCTTTGTGACAAGTTCAGGCGTTTCTTTTTTCGTATTATTTTTTCTCTATCGTCTCTTTCTTTTTGAAAGTCTAAAAACACACACACACACAGAAGTGTTTTCTAAGTCAGAAGTCTTATTATACGTCGATGACGTCCTACTTGTATTTTTTTTCCGATACAAAAAGCCGGTGTTGTGCTTTTGGTTGCCAGTCAGCCAGTCAGTCAGTCGTAATGAATGACGTTCTCTTCCGTCTTGTTTCCGACTGCAGCCTCCCACATCTGCAGGGGTCCAGGGACCCCCGGGTCTGCAACGCTTGCAGTCCTGAAGAGCACCCCGCCCACCTTGTGGCGAGGGGGGCGAGGGAGGGGAGGAACGAAACGACATCCATGTCAGCAGCAGCAGCAGCAGCAGTGGCCTTGCACTCCCCCTCCCCCGGTAAGTGCGTCGTGGCACCAACAGCGCCACCAACCCAACCCAGGTTGCAGTCCTCCTGGGCATCATAAGAGCTGGTATGAGAACCAGAACCCGCGAGGGAGAGAGAGAGAGAGAGAGGGGGAGAGAAAGGGAAGCTAGGCTAAAACAGAAGGATTTTGGTAGTTTTCGGAGGGTTTTCCTTTGTTTTCTCTCTCTCCGTTCAATCACAACTAAGAAAAAAAAGATGTTTTGACGTTAGTCATACAAAAAAAATCGAATACTTTTTTTTGTTTTTCCTTCCATGTTGCAACCCTTATGGCCCCCCCTCCCTTCTTGCGTTTTGCGTGTTTTCGGAAACGCTTCTCTCCAGCTCCCCGTTTTTTCGTAATGCTGCGTCGTCTGGGTTTTCCCGTAGCTTTGAATACTCCTGTTTGGACCCTTAAAGCGATGCTTCAGTTGACCATGACAAAGCCGTGTTGAGAGTCCACCGTCTCCATCATCTCACTGTCCAGGAGGGAGCTCTGGAGCTCCGGCAGGCTCAGGGGGCCTTCGTACTGCTGCCCCGCGCCGGGTACCGCCGCCCCATCACAAGTCTCTCCTAGTCCCGGCGGCGGGGCGGACCCGGGGGGCGGCTGGCCCAGGTGCTCCAGCAGCGGGAACTCATACTGCTCTGGGTAAAGTGCCTCAGTGGAGGAAGGAGGGACCCCTAGGAGGGCCTGCTGCTGCTCACAGCCCCCCGAGGGGTAGCTGTAGCCACCCAGGCCCCCGGCCGAGTCGTGGGCTTGCTGTTGTTGGTGTTGTTGTTGGTGTTGGTGGTGTTGGTGATGGAGGAGCTGGTGGTGCATGTGGGGTCCTGCGTGGGGAAGGTGCTGGGTGTAGTGGGGGTGGTGGTGGCTCATGTTGTACGGGTCATACGCCAGGGTGTCCCCCGCTCCGGGCTCCATGAGGGGGACCAGACCCTGGCTGAACTGGGGCGAGGCTTGCTGCTGCTGGGGTTGGTGGGGCTGGTGGGGTTGGTGGCCCTGAGGGGAGGCAGTTGAGGAGGAGGCCGTGTTGGGGTCCATGCCAGCTGCCCCCCCGGGGCAGTAGGTGCCCTCGGGACTGATCTGCATCTGGTTGAAGTAGGGGAGCAGGCCCATGCCCTGCTGGTTCTGATGGAGGTACATTCTCTTCTGGGCCAGTCTGCAGTGAGAGAGAGAGAGAGGGAGGCACGGTCAGGTCAAAACATAGACTTCCCAATAAGGCTGGGCGATATTTCGAAAATGTATCGATATCGAGGTATCAACATGCAAGGGATACATATCGACGAAGATAGCTTGAAATGTGGTATTGGTGTATGTGTCAAATTAATTAAAGGAGTAGTTCACCCCCAAAATGACTTTTTTTTCTATTGATTACTCATGCCATGGAGAGTAGAGTTCAATAATATTTTTTGTTTTTTGTCACATTCGAGTAAATGTACCCCCATTGATTCCGGATGGGGACCCGTTGCGAAACGGGTCCCCATCCGGAACGAATGGGGGTAAATTTATTGTTATCACATTTTTGTCTTAGGAATGCGACAACAAACTAAAAATGTTATTGAACTCTAGTCTCCATGGCGTGACTAATCAATAGAAAAAAAGTCATTTTGGGGGTGAACTACTCCTTTAATCGGACCACTTTAACTCATTGAGTGCCAATCCCGAACTAGTTCGGCTTTATTAGCGTATCGCAGAGTGCCGATCCCGAACAAGTTCGGCTTTTAAAAAAAAAAAAAAAAAAAAATTTTTTTTTTTTTGAAAATTTTTTTTTTGATTTTTTTTTTTTTTTTTTTTGGACCCCATCAAATCTAGTGAACATGATTTCAATCGCGATTTTGCATGTTCCACCCCCATACAACCCCATCTAACATACAGGGCAGCCATGTTTGTTTACATAACATGTAAAACATAATGGCGATTATCTCAAGAATGCCTGAACGGATTTCCAATCGGATTTTTTTGTTTGAAAGCTGTGAACAAACTGCACAAATCCACTCCAATGCAATCCAGGATTGCATTGGATTTAGAGCTCATTCTTCTCTGTTTTTTTCCCATGCATGAGGTGTGCAAGGTTTAATCATGGCTAAGTTGACGAAAATAAGGCTTCTAAAATGCTTGGTAGCCAATAGCTAACTTCAAGCTAACTTCATCCTCTTCCTGTACATGCACAAAGGAAAGTGTTCAGGCAAGTCATGGCTGCAGGGCTTCTGCATATACCAGCATATCTCTATGGGATTTTCTATGGCCACTGGGCGCCCTCTAGTGGTGAAAGGGGTGGCACTCAAAGAGTTAAGTAAAACAATTGTTAAAAAATAAATCTTGAACTTGGCCCTAAAAAGCTTGTAGATCTGCTATTTTCACAATATTCATCTGTGGAACCACAGCCACATGCCCCTTAGAGAGTGATGGAAAAGTGCTGTTTTTTTTTTTTTGCCGTTTCCCTACAGGGAGCTGGTCTCTTAGCGTTTAAGAACATGTGTGAACTGCCTCTGAACTCAGCGCTCATCAATGTCACTTCACAGATGAGTGAAGCAGAGGCGTGGGACTCTCTAGAGTATAAATGTTTTATTTTTGAAGATTTAATCTAGTCATTCTTTATGCTTTATTTCCAGACAGGTCAGTGTAGACTAGAGCATACATGGGCAACTGGCGGCCCGGGGGCCACATTTCAGTTAATGCGGCCCTCAGGTTAATACCGGAATACTGATATATTATTATATTTCAGCTGTTACAATTCCAAACATGACCTGCTTTAATTCTGTCAGTCTATATTAGTAGCTTAATGACTAGTATAGTAGTATTAAAATGTGTTTTTTTTTATGTCCAATGTATTTGTATTTAGGTTCATAAAGTTAACATGAGTATATAACTAAATGTGAAATTAAATCAAAATGTTACATTTCAGGATTCCAATTAAAAAAGAACAACAAATTCGGCTATCGGCTACTTTTGCTTCTTTTGTATGAGATACTAGAATGACAAAGGAGGACGTAGCAATATGCAATGTGGCCCTCTGGAGTGAAGGTGGAAATATAGTGGCCCTTGCCATCATCAAAGTTGCCCACCCCTGGTGTAGAGAGACGCGAAACCAAGAGCAGAGACGGAGACGGAGAGAGAGAGAGAGAGAGAGAGAGAGAGAGAGAGAGAGAGAGAGGACTGACATGAGAGGCAGGAGTTGGATATAGGGATGCAGTCAATCCCTTCAATAATCAATAATCTATACTTTAATAAAATGATCAATTAATAATCGATCCCTATTTTGTGGATCGTCTCTAACGGGTGGAAACTGTTACTTTTCGGGATTCAAATTCAAAAGTAGCAGATCTACAAGCTCGAAGTGCGAACTTGCAGATCTGCTACTTGTGTGTGATGCACAAAAATCAACGCTTGTATGATCAAGTAGGGTGATGATTTACGAGGAAAATAAATACACAAAATGTTATAGAATAGGGAGATAGGAGGTTTCTGCCCGACAGCAACGATATGTCATTAACTCATTCGTAGTTTACGGCCGTAAAGCCCGTTAATTTCTCTATGTCTTTCACTGCCGGCTTCTCCTACCTGTTAACGTGGGCGCTCGTCCAGTTCCCATCGTGCGTGATCGGACACTGCTATGCATCGTGTGTTCGCGTATTCCATCAGCTTCTCAAATCCGTTGAAACTTTTTCAATTGATCAATAAGTTCTCCATCTGTAAGCCGCGGAGTTCAGACAGAAAGCTAACGGGCCAAAATAGAGGACGGACATCCGCTTCCGGTTCACGGCCTCAATGATAAGTTGTCCGCTCAATAATGTGTCCGTGTAGAAACCGATCACGGAGCATTAGTTCCGGCCTATTTTAGTTCCGCTTCGATAAAAAAATGTTTTTTAATTAATTTTTATTACATTTACGGGTTCTACGGGCATGGCAGAGAAGGGGTACAAAGGGGTATTTTGAGGGCAGAGTTTGAGTTAATAGGCATCTCGATTATCGTGATTATTATTATCGAGTTCTATGTACTAGCTACATTTCTGGTGTGAAATGGCACAAGGGACCCCCAACAAAAAGACCACCCCAAAAATCGGGTGCGCGCTACGCGCTCGCAGAAATGCCCTTTTGTGAGTTTTAAGCACCTGCCCACATTCATAGCGATGACCAACAGAAGCGCATTTGCACCACTGAATACAATTGTATACTTTTTTTCCCGTTTGCATTTTGCACAAACATCTCTGTATCCCCCCCCCCCCCCCCCCTGCATTTTAGAGGTCGTACACTGTTTGTATAGTTCTGTGTCATACACCATGGCTGCCTGTAACCATTGCAAGAAGCACTTTCAAAAATAAAACAGCACTTTCTTGTGCCGCGTTAGTCAGAGTACCACATGACTCCTTCCACTCCTAACTTGTTTACACGCTCTGGTAAATCGGACAACCAGATTATATTAGATTTATGTTGATATATCTCATATGTCAACACGGCAGTTATTATTTTTATTTTATTTTTTTGCACATAGCAACCAGAATCGGGTCAAATATATTCAAAGACGTTGGAGGATGGCAAGGACGTGCTGGCCATTGTGAAAAGCGGGACAACTCCCGAACGGCCGGTTCATTCCCAAGCGTTGTGTGCTTGTAGATCGGCGGTTTTCACTAGTTTAAATCATTTTTAAAATGATAAACGTAAAACAAACGGTTTTGGACATACAAGGTTTCCACCCGACAACGACGAAATACAACTCATGTAATTGGCCTACTGGCTTGTCACTTATGGCAAATCTTTGAGTAGCAGCAGCGCTACGGAGAGAGATCTCTCTCTAAAGCGCGCAATGAGGGCCTCTACAACTCTTTTTTCCCGGGTTGAATCAGAGGCCCAGCACGTCCCTGGAGGATGGTTTATGGCTTTGGTTTTTACCTGTGCTGCTGGAGCTGCTGCTCGAGGCTGCGAGGCGTCTCCTTGCAGAAGAGCTGACAGCTGGCTGGACTGCTGGCCAAGACGCTGGCCTGGAGGACAGGGGACACAGCCACGCATTACTGTACAACCAGCTGCCATGGGGACTGCCGGCAAACATTTACTAACACTACACTACATCCCACAAGAAGTTATATAAACCTGGGTCAGACTCCCCAGAGGTGTCGCACCAAATCCTGGGCCCTGGGAGGTACAAGGATTCACTTGCGGGGCCCCCCCCATGAATGTTCTTCATATGGGGTGGAGGGGATTTAACCCACTTAGACTGGGAACGCATTATTACACGTCATTTAGTGCTTTGACTGTTGAAAAATAGCAGATATACAAGCTCACAGCTGCGAGCTTGTAGATCTGCTATTTTTTGAAAAATCGTGAAAAGTCTTGAATATTTTTTTTTACGTGATTCTAATGTCTTCTAAATTCGTCTCTTCTATTCTATATGTTTCTATGTCAGTGGTGCTCAAACCTTTTCGTGTCTAGGACCGCCACAATTATATGTATTTGGCCAAGGACCTCCATCTCAAAAATATTTAGTTCCAGGGACCTCCAGGGAATTTGAGATACAAATGTTTGCTTAAAAAATACAAAGATTTGCACACATTTTCACGACTTTTCAAAAATAGCAGATCTACAAGCTTGCAGCTTGTATATCTGCTATTTTTCAATAGCTAAAATATAAAATAATGAAGGCCCCTACACCTTGGGCCCCTAGTAACTCAGTCTCCCCCCCTTGTGACGCCCCTGCGGCCTCCTAAGGAGCGGTTTGCAACTGCAGGGGAAAAGAGACAGAGACGAGAGAGAGAGCTGCTAATGTTTTCTAACACGGCGCGTTCGCAAACTTTTTCTTAGCCCGAGCGAGACCCCAAAAATACATTTGGCGGTTGTCACGATGATGACATTTTTCTTGGCAATTAATTGTCGTGCAAATAATTGCCACTAACAATTTAGTTGTGTTGTGTTTTGGCATTGAACATTACACTTAACAAAAAGTCTCCATCTCCCCAAATGCTGAACATCTTTTGAAAACGTTTTGGAGAATTGAAAATAAAATCAATTTGTGGAAAGGTTCAGACAAGTATGATGTTTTATGTGGACCCCAGGAAGACTATAGTGACCACGGAAGCTTATGGGGATCCCAATAAAGACTAAAGAACAAACAAACGATGTGTACAGTATAAGTAAGCTAGTGTTGAAGACAGGCAGCGCTGGTAAGACAAGACAGGTCTAATGATATGTTTAAAGAGGCCTAAACAAAGTGAAGGAGCCTGTTCATCACCATTCGACCACGCCTTTTCTGTTCACTGGTGGGGGAAAAAAAATCCAGTGCTCGATTAGTTGTGTTTTTTCCTAAATGAATGCCCTGCTTGATCACACTAATGCTGCATTCACACTACAGATATATAGTTGTAAAAATAAGCGAGCTAAACAACCAGGCAGCTTGGTCAAAACCATGCAGCTTTATTTTTATGCAAATGAGCAGTCCAAGGTACCTGTCACTCAACCAGTCAGCCTGCTTTCGATCAGAGAAAACAGGTTGTTTTAACAGGAGTGCATTCGGAAACCTATAATATAAAATAGCCTCTCTAGATGGGAAATAAGTTACTACATAAGCTTTTTCTGGTAAAAAAATAAGAATAGAACATTCAAACAAGCTGTTAAATAACTTAACGAGCCGTTTTGGTCGGTCCAGTCACTGCCGCTGCTGTTGTGCTTCCGTGTGTGTGTGTGTGTGTGTGTGTGTGTGTGTGTATGTGTGTGTGTGTGTGTGCGAGCGAGAGAGAGAAAAAAACAAAAGGATTGCTAATTGATTGGAATGTAGGCAGGTCAGCGTGTCTCTCGTGCGCTCAGAGGCGCCAATTGGGTATGGCAAGCTATGGCAGCTGCCATACCTTGGCTACAGGGAAATAATAAAATGTACTTTTCATTGTGCCTTTTGCAAAATGAAGACACCAGTCATGTTGCCATACCTTAGCTTTTTCTGAACTGACGCCACTGCGTGCGCTCTCGCTCTCTCGTCACACACACACACACACACACACACACACACACACACACACACACACACACACACACACACACACACACACACACACACACACACACACACACACACACACACACACACACACACACACACACACACACACACACACACACACACACACACACACACACACACACAGCGCTGCCCCAGCTGTCTAGCTCTCCCCGGGAGAGAGAGAGTGCTGGATGCAGGGAGTCGTACGGGAGGCTATTATTCCAAACGTAGGAGACGGTGGTTGTAACACGGCGTCTCCTACGGTAGGAATACTCGCTCACGTGAGGACACAGGGTTTTCACGGCTTGTCGGTTGTATATCCTTTCATTTAAGTCCATATATATGGCAAATTATCATTAATATTACATATATAGCCGTTATTTTAAAAAAGTTGAAATATTTATGTCGCAATTTCTGCAGCTCCGTGTCTGTGGTCAGACGAGTTGATTCGGGGGGCTGAATCCCCGCCTACTCAGACCGCTGTGCTCTGATTGGTTGGGCAAAACAAAGCAAGCTATGTTGCAGTGTGAACGCTAAAAAAAGCTGCTATAAAATTGAGGACTAGTGAAAAAAAAGCAAACTTTTCATTTCCAAGCTTTTTTTCGAGCATGGAAGCTGGTTTCCATAGAGATAACATTGAACTACCAAGCTAAACGTTCAACTATATATCTGCAATGTGAATGTAGCTTTAGTCCGGGAATTTCGGGCAGTATTTTGATGGAATTGTGCACTTTATGAAAGAAGCATGAACTTTGGCACACAGTTAGAACATGCCATATGGAACATTTTTGGCTATAGGGATATCGCTGATTTGTCTTGGGAAACTTGTGGGAGCCAATCAAAGTTGGTGTCTCATAGACTTCATTATAAAGTAAAATAATACAAATAATAAATATGCTTTAAGTAGCATGTGAAGGGTCAAACTAGGGGTTTTTCATGATTCAGAATCCAATGCAAGCATTTGTTTTGCACAAAAAAAAAACATTCCTTGGGCTAAAAATGGCCCCCATAAAACCATGGTTTAGTGAAGAGTCGTCACTTTTGACAGTTTTGTGGGGGCCGTGTTTCGGAAAGGAATGGTTTTCGTGAAAAACAAATGCTTGCATTGGATTCAGAATGTTCTAACTGTGTGCCAAATTTCATGCTACTTTCATAAAGTGCAGGATTTGTGCACGAAACGCTCGAACTAACTACAGCATCACAGAAAAGTTTTTTTTTTTTTTGGACAACCAAAATCTGGTTTTCAGATGAGACACTAACACAGGGTGTTTGCGAGGTAGACTCAACGAAGACTCATCACAGACTCATCAAAGACAAACACAAACACTCTTGTTAGTGTGAGTCAAAACTCAACTGAAACACATTTTGTCTTTACTTGATCACACAAAAGTATCAAAAGTAGCAGATCCGCAAGCTCGAAACATGGCGAAAGCGACACGTTTTGAGCTTGTCGATCTGCTAATTTAGCTGATTTTGAATTTGAATCTTGAAAGGTAACCGAAACCACTTGAACCCTAGCATCCCTATTCTGGGTGGAACGTTAGCCAAAAATAGCCACGAGCTTGTAGATCGGCTACTTCTGGCAAAGAGGTTTGGTGTAGAAGGAAAAGAAGAGCAGACTTATGCCTCATTCACATACAAGCCAAGCTAATGGTTTGCTTGTTAATTCAATGTATTCTCTATGCAAACCAGCTTTTAAAATTTCCAAGCTGGAAAAAAAGCTTGGACATTTTTAAAGCTGGTTTGCATAGAGAATACATTGAATTAACAAGCAAACCATTAGCTTGGCTTCTCTCAGTGTGAATGCAGCATAAGTATTGACGGTTCAAGTGGTTAAAGGAGTAGTTCACCCCCAAAATGACTTTTTTTCCTATTGATTACTCACCCCATGCAGACTTGAATTAAATGTTTTTGTCGCATTCCTAAGAAAATATTTTGATTATAATAAATGTACCCCCATTGATTCCGGATGGAGACCCAAATGCATGTGGGTCTCCATCCGGAATCAATGGGCCTAAAAAGAGTCTCCTCAAATGATTGGCTTTGGAATGCGACACAAACTAAAAAAATATGATTGAACTCAAGTCTCCATGGGGTGAGTAATCCATAGAAAAAA
Source organism: Nannobrachium achirus (assembly GCF_963921795.1). Classification (NCBI taxonomy): domain Eukaryota; kingdom Metazoa; phylum Chordata; class Actinopteri; order Myctophiformes; family Myctophidae; genus Nannobrachium; species Nannobrachium achirus. The sequence goes on along the minus strand of NC_137817.1, from coordinate 63,743,993 downwards.
AGTCATTTTGGGGGTGAACTACTCCTTTAAATGTCTGAAAATACACATTAATCCAAGATGACAGAGCTTTGTCTACGCTGACTAAGAAATCTATGATTTTTAATCTGCAACACAATTATATACAATATATATAGTGGGGGTCCCTGCTCCATCTCTCTCTCAACTAAGGGGTCCTTGGCCTTATAAACGTTGAAGACCCCTGGTGTAAGTAAAGTCCAGTTACCTGCAGTCTGTGGTGTGTGAGGTACTGGGTCTCCAGACTCTGTCTGCGGGAGAGGAGGGGGGGAGCAGGGGGTCCCTGGGGACCCCCACCCTGGTAGAGAGCCACGTTCTCAAGCTGCTTGGACGCGTCGCCCTGCGGGTCGGAGACACAAAGCACCAGAGACGTCCTGTTACCACAAGGGTGCTAAAAGTACTCTCATGTTTTACTTAAAGGGATATTCCACTTTCAACAGGGAGCAGTGGTAGGGCTTCTCTCCACATACAAACCCATTGTAACTTCAAACTCCATTTTAACCATGATAGATTCATTAAAAACACCCACTATTTTTTCTGGAGACTCATTTTACCTTCCTAATATGTGAGCAGGCCGTGTTTTTTCGATAACTTTTTTTCATTTATTTTTAATAATTATTTGGAAAAATGGAAAAAATGAAATGCAAAAAAATAATTATTAAAAATAAATGAAAAATGTTATCGAAAAAACACGGCCTGCTCACATATTAGGAGGGTAGTATGAGTCACCAGAAAAATAATGTGTGTTTTTAATGAATCTATCATGGTTAAAATGAAGTTTGAAGTTACAATGGGTGTGTGTGGGGAGAGGCCCTGGGCCTGGAGGGCCTGGTAACATTTACATCAAATATCTAAATATTCAATCAAGCTAATTAAAAACTGTTCAGGGTGTTCATAAAAGTCTGATTAGATGATAAAATTACCAAAAGTTTTTTTGAAAGTGAAATACCCCTTTAAGTTAAAGTATCGATCCTGCAATCTTGAAAAATACTCTGTTGAAAGTAAAAGTCCGGAATTAAACTTTTTTTTGTTGAGACCATTCGTATTATCTCATTGACCGCTAACATAGTTTTTCGACTTATGTCGTTCCCTGCCACTCTTTCTGAGAGGTAGGGCTTCCCCATATACATTCATTATGGCTATTTATAAAATGTTTTCCGTAAAAAAGGGAAACGCTGTTTTTGTTCCAGTGACGTCATCAAACGTGTCAGCTGATCTTCCGGTTACCCCGGAAATAATTGGTGACCCATGGTGAACAGCGCCATCCAGAGTCCCAATAAGGAACTGGTCAAACTGGTCACATAGCGGCCTGGACCATTGAAATACAGTAACTCATGCTGCAGATTGTGTGGATACATGGATGCTGACCACGAACATACATTTTGGAATTGTCCACAAGTATTGGGATGATGTGTGGTCAGTAATAAAGGAGATATTGAAATATGAAATACCGAAGAAGTGTGGTACTGTATCTAGGAAACATACATGGAGATGACATGTATCTGGTCAAGGTGTTGCTGGCAGCCAGCAAAAAAGCAATCACAAGATTGTGGTATACAAGTGACCTTCCAACTTGTGAGCAGTGGCTGTGCATTGTGGAGGAAATGTATGTGATGGAGAGATTTACATACAAACTCAGGATACAAGAAGAACTGTTCCTTGAGAAATGGACTGAATATAAAACCCAACAAAATGACACCACAAACATTTAACTCATACCCTGCCAAGCCCGAGGAACCCGAGAATTTTGGGATGTCCCTCCCTGCCACGCCCGAGGAACCCGAGAATGGCCGCCATTTTGAAAAAAAATTTTGGACCCCAAAAACGTTAGTAGGCATGATAGCGATCGCGAAATTGCTTGTTTAACCCCCATACAACCCCCATACAACTCAGGTAGCAGACCTCCAAGCTCACAACAGTGTAAAACATAGTGGCTGCTATCTCATGAATGCCTGAACGGATTTCCATTCGGATTCTTTTGTTTGAAAGCTGTGAGCAATGTGGACACACGTGGTGCATTATCTAGGCATGGGTGTGCATGATCCGTGCACTATGAATTACATGGAAGTCTATGGAGACAGTTTGGCAGGATTGGAGTACGAAGGTATTGTTAAATGGCAGCAAATGAGTTAATATGGACTAAAATGTGATATTTCAACTGTTGTAATGATGTTGACCCTGTGAGTTTTTTGTACACGTGAGAAACTGGGAATAAACATTAAGTTAAAAAAAGAAGAAGAAATACAGTAACTCATCAAACTCGTCCGACAGCATTAAATGAGTTAATATATCATTCTATGATTTTTCAAAGGTTAGTGAAAAACTCAGTGAAACCTGGCAGTGGCGGATAGACAATGTTTTAACTCGGGCAGTAAAATTTAAAGGGTACAACAGTACTCGAGTAAGCGTACTGGGTTACTGTCTGCCTCAGGGTTGTTGTAATGGAGCGCTTGTTGTTGCGGTCAGCGTGTTCCGTCCAGCCTGTATTAACCACGTTATCTGGTGCGTCTGCCCCGTCTTAAGTGTCAGTGTGTTTACCGCCGGTCGGGGCCAGACGGCCTGGTCTTACCCTAAATGACGTGGTGCGCTGCACACACACACACACATTCTCTCTCTCCAGGGAGCGTGTGTGCATTAGCCTAATGAAATGGAAGCTAGGAGGGCCAGAGGATGACGTCCCCCCCCCTCCTCCCAAGACTTATAACTAACAGCTGCACAGTTCAGTTATGTGACAGACAGAATAATGAAACACACACATGCACACGTACGCACGCAAGTCTGTTCACTTCTAGCTGTGTGTGCAGCAGGTATAATGATGCATCCTGAGAAAACCTTTCCTCCAGAGTGTGTGTGTGTGTGTGTGTGTGTGTGTGTGTGTGTGTGTGTGTGTGTGTGTGTGTGTGTGTGTGTGTGTGTCAGCCCAGTTTAAAGGAGTAGTTCACCCCCAAAATGATTTTTTTTTTTACTATTGATTACTCATGCCATGGAGACTTGAGTTCAATAATATTTTTTTTTTGTATTTGTCACATATTCCTTTTGTCGCAAGACACAAATTTGATTATAGTAAATTTACCCCAATTGATTCTGTATGGGGACCCAGATGCATGGCCCTGGATGGGGAACCAAATGAATGGCAGTGGATGGGGAAAATGTCAGGGTACTTTTTTTATTTTTGTCTTAGGAATGTGCCAAAAACCAACAAATGTCAAGCCAAATCTAAAAAGACACATTATCTTCTCTGGCGGATGGAAACCTCTTTATGTCCAAAACTTTGCACGATTCAAATAAAAAAAACAGCAAAAGTAGCAGATCTACAAGTTCAAGCTTGTAGATCTGCTACTTTTTTGTAATTAACTTTTTTTTTTGTTGCTTTTATGCTTTTATTGTTAGGACAGTAGACGGACAGGAAATGGGGAGTGAGATATGGGGGAGAGACACGTAGCAAAGGTAGTCGGGAACGGGACTCGAACCTGCGACACGCCGTCAGGCATCAGAGCCTATGTGGTGTGTGCCGCCTGGACCGCTAGGCCAGCGGGCACCTCGGATCTGCTACTTTTGATGCTTTTGTGTGACGCTGTAGTGTGATCATGTAGGGTGTTAAATGTACGAAAGAAACACAAAAACGTGCGTGTGTGTGCATGTGTGCTGAGCACGTGTGTTCAGTTTAGGCCCAATGGGTACCAGTCACAACTCGAGTGACCTCAACAATGGCTGCATTCACCCTGACCCTGGAGGCCGGGGGGGGGGGACTGGGGATAGCAAGCGAGCCCCGGTTGGCTGCCTCTCCCTGGGTTACACAACCACAACCTGCCTGGGTGGCATCCAGGGGCCTTCTGGTTAGAGATGGGACGATATGAAAATGTCATATCACGATGATTGTGACAAAAGAAATTGCGATTTACGATATTATCACGGTAATCAAAATCCATTATCGTGGGGCGGAACGTTTACCAAAAAATAGCAGATCTACAAGCTCACAACGCGTCGCGTTGCGACACGTTGTGAGCTTGTAGATAGGCTATTTTTTGGCAAAGACTTTTGATAGAGTGGAAAAAAGACTGTATCAAGTATGTATATTATAAGTACCTTTTACCAATAATAGAGGTTTTAAGTGGTACCGGATATGCAGCTCGGCAAATAAAAGGTGAATTGATCCCAGTGCATGACTGAGGACGATATCACGATAAATTAAATCTCTGCGATACGATTATCACGATAAATGATAATATCGCTTATCGTTCCATCCCTACTTTTGGTGGAGTGACACTGGACACTGAGGGACAGGGGGCCTCGGAGAACCACAGACCAGTGTGTGTGTGTGTGTGTGTGTGTGTGTATGTGCGCGTGCGTGCGTGCGTGCGTGCGTGCGTGCGTGCGTGCGTGCGTGCGTGCGTGCGTGCGTGCGTGCAGTGAGCATCAGACTGACCTCCAGAAGGTTGTGCAGGTGGTGGGGTGGGGGTCCCAGGGGTCCCAGGGCGGAGGACCCCTCCCCAGAGTCCATCTGCTCCACCAGCATCTGGACCTTGTTGAGGTCCAGGATGCCTTTGGTCCTGGCTATGTTCTGGAGGTGCTGACGGAACGCTACCAGACCTGAGAGAGAGAGAGAGAAAACATGACCAATGAATGATAAAAAAAGACTCCCATATCTGCTGGGTTGAAGTACAACAATGTGCAAACACAGCAGCAAGATTCGTGAGCTGCTGTGATAGGAGAAGGATATCAAATGGAATCCATGGAAATTGATTTTTTCTTTTTTCCTGACGACATCTACTGCATAGTACTGTGTTCTATCCATCTGTCATTCAATTCTATATGAGATACATAAAGGTTTCCTGTGTAAATAAGCCGAAAAGCTTACTATAGGATCTAACTAAGTAAGCAATTTATCATGAAAGGGAGTGGGTTGTTGTCTGATTTACCCACTGTTTCAGGGTTGTGCCACGAGCCGCAGGCGAGTGGCTAACAACCCTGAAACAGTGGGTAAATCAGACAACAACCCACAACCTTGAATGGTAAATTGCTTTTCTACCACTTTTCCCATATACATGAAAGAAAACACATAGTTGTAACTTGCAAGGATCTTAAGTTACAATCATTATTGCCTATAAAACTTCCGCCACAACAACAAATAGTTCCACAAACAACATTTTCTAGTCACCACCAGATGGCGCCAACTCCATACTGATCCATGCTGAGGCTGATGTCTAGCTTACAGCTAAGCTAACGTCAGTTAGAAGCACCGTTTCGGCCGTAAATAGAGGCTGTTCGCTTCCAGAAAGGCATAGGTTCAGAGAAAAGGGGCTTTAAAGTTGGCGGATTGCATTGGATCCAAATAAATCGGCGACAATAGTACGTTCGCTAGTAAACATAGGACCGCCGCGACCGTCATTTGTTGGTTGGGGGAAAGGTGTTCCGACTCCCTCCTGAAGTCCCCGGATGCGTTACATCGCGTATTGATCTCGGAAATGTGCCTCATTACCATGTACATCCGGGCATTTCACACAGACGGGTATTGTTGCCTCATTTACTACTGTTTTAAGCCAATCACAATCCAGTATTTGAACACGTGACTAGAAAAAGTGGTAGAAAAGACTATTAACCATTGTGTATCCCTGCTCTGCCTTCAAGTAACCTTGATATGAAAACTGTTTCACTCCTTTCTCTTATACACATTTTGTTCTGAGAGAGAGAGAGAGAGAGAGAGAGAGAGAGAGAGAGAGAGAGAGAGAGAGAGAGAGACGTTTGCATGGATTAAAGCAAACTAAAATCTCAAAACTGAAAAATGTCTGAATGACAAAACCCTGTGTGTACAACATTTTAGGACGGCAATTTTATGATTTGTTTTGCCATTGTGAATTCTGACTTCAATGTGGCCAATGTGAACCTGGCTGGGCGTACAACACACTTTGGGCGCTTTGTGCAAAGATATAGGACAGATGTAGGCCAAGCATCGCGTCCCCCGAAGCTTGGCCAATGTTACCCTGGCTGGGTGTACAACAAACTTTGGACAAACGGACAAAGCCAGATGTTGGAGCTTATCTCCTCCCAGGAGCACCGCTCAGAGAAAAAAAAAGAAATATATCAGATCCACAAGCTTCTTGTAGATCTGCCATTTCTGCTCTGTGGAGGCACAGGTGTGTCTACAATAAATCAGGTATAAACTCTTAAACCTATGAAACCCAAATCTAACGTTAACAGTCTAATCTTAACTCATTCAGAGCCCCAGACATTAACGGATTATAATGTCCAGAGTGCCTCCTTCAGGTCCCATTCACTCCCGTTCAGTGTTGTATAAAGTACTGGAAACCCATACTTAAGTAAAAGTACAGATATTCCACTTGAAAGTTAATCAAGTAAAAGTAAAAGTCACCGATAATATTATTACTTAAGTAAAAGTATGAAAGTAGCTCTCAAAAATGTACTTAAGTATCAAAAGTACATAGTGTTAAAATGTACTTAAGTATAAAAGTAAAAGTAAAAAGTACAAGTACAAGTAAAAGTACAAAAAATATTTTCAAAATGCCTACAAAAAATTAAGACCAAAAATTCTCAAAGTGTTTTATTATTAATAGGTTGGGACATTCAGTGACCCCTTGATACCAGGGGCACAAGCACACACCTACAGTAAGAACAAAACATTTTGATCCTACGATGCAAAGGTTCAAATAGCACTGGGGCACCAAGTTCCCCAAAGCTATTTGAGATGTTTATAGATTAGAATCTTTACACACCTGCTTCCGAATAATTAATTATATAATTCCAGTTCACTGAGCATATTATGTAGGTGACAGTTCATTTCAATTAAGCTCTCACTCCAGTCTGCGCTTTTCTGAAAAGAGTCAAGCAGCTCCCTATAGTTTAAACTAGGCTATAAAATGACACAATAGGCTATAGAATGGATCTTCAGACAAGAAGTTAATTGTGAATGAAAACGTAGGCCTGTGCTTTCTTATTGTCACCTCAAAGTAAACGCTGGATTATTATTTCTTCAAATTGACTGGATTCAACCTGGATCACACAAGTAATGAGGTAACATCCAGCATATGCGTGTGAGCCACAGGATTCATTTAGCTCTGAAACAGCGTAACAGTGTAAGCTTGCAAATCAGTTATTTTTGCGCACAGCACACGATGACAGGACAGGAGTAGGCTATGGACATCTTACTGCCGTCCCAACAAATTGTGAAAAGTTTGACTCATGAACGCCTGTCCTCAGGGGAACAGCTAGTGAGAGAGCGAAAAGAGAGCGATATCCTAATCCCTTGAAAGAAAAGCCAAGTTTGACATGTCCTTGTTGGATGGCTCCGTCTACTCCCGTGGGCCGTGTTACACACAAGATGGTGACCTTACTTTTATTTGTGACAGTATTTGCGTCAAAAACAAACAATGATCACCGTGTTCGGAGAGCGACCCCTGGAGTCACCGCACACGATGGGTCACCAGTTTCCATGTAGTGCCGCACCGCAGCGCCGACTCGGAGAAGAGATGATACTGATACAGTATGAGACAGACTGCTATGATTTTAAGATTTTCGATTTGTAGCGAGTAACGAGGTGTCCAATTTTAATGTAGCGGAGTAAAAGTACGATTTTTTCCTTTTAAATGTAACTAAGTAAAAGTAAAAGTTCAGGGTTGAAAAAATATAAATAAAAGTACAAATTCTCAAAATGTGTACTTAAGTACAGTAACGAAGTACTTGTACTTCGTTACTTTACAACACTGCTCCCGTTGTCTTATTTTGAAGGCCAGAAGTCCATAGCGTAAACACTTCCGGTCTGACGTCATAGCGTCCTGCGCCGAAATCGATCATTGTTTACGTGGTGTCATGGCGGCTCGGATCAATCCTTTTTAACATGTGCTTTATAAGCGAGCATCTGCCTCCATCTTCGCTTCTAAAGTGTAGCTTTGAGATAATGGACATTAAAGATGAGATCCCCCGTCCACCTCAATGTTATGGATGGGACTATTTTGTGCTCGTGGAGCCGTGATGATGCGAAATCAGCGACGGATTTCGTCTCCGGACCTCCGGCCATTGTTCTCGGTAATGTATCCGCCGTTACAGTAATATATTACTTTTCGCGAGATATCTCGGGAATGGCACTCCAGATACTCGAGTACATTTCGCGAGATATCTCGGGAATGGCACTAAATCGGTTAATACCTCACCAACTATAGATGTGCCATTTCAGAACTTCACGCGTCATGCCATTGGCAAGTCAGTAGATTTTCAGGGGATTTGCAGAACATTGCGTTTGTAGATCAGCAATTTATGCAATTTTTATGACCTTCTCTAACTTTGAAGTTTAAATGTAACTATGCAGGACAGTATATGGCAAGACACCAACCCATTCCTGTTGTGCTTTTCACAACAGGAATGTGTTGGTGTCCTGTCATTTGCGAGTTTCTGCAAAAATACGCTCCATTCTCCATAAAAATTTGAAAGACAAATCAGGGAAAAAATGCTTTTGCAGGACATTTTCAGGGAAAAGAGTAGTACATATTGAAGAGTTGAAATGGCACCATCTGTACCAACCTTTCTTTTTTACGATCAAACAACAACCATTTCTCTTGTGAGCACCTGCAGGAACATTGTCCTTACACCGTCTGATTCTCTAATTCTACTATACTTTTTGGCCCTCACAAATATAGTAATATATTACTCCCACACACACACACCAGATAGGGCATGGGTCATTATTAGTGCATTAATTCCACTGCCTCCCCGTGTCATGATCAGACGAGTCGAGGTCTTGACGTCACCGTGCAAAACTTCAAACAACTTTTATTTAATTAACCCCCACCCGGGAGCAATTATTCATGACAGCCGCGACAGCGAGTGTGACAGGGATGACTCGTCGCTGCCTCCTACTGGATGTGTGATGTGACTGGGACCTACGTCATGTGGGATGAGCGTCTCTGAGCACATCCTAGTTGTCGGGTAGAAACCTCGCATGTAAAAAAAAATAAAAACTATTTCTTTAAGATTGTAATTTTTTCTGGCTTTTTTTCCAGGCTCTGAAGCGTGGCCTACATCTGGCCTGAAATAAGTACTGCAACTCCAGTAAATGTATCGATATCGAGGTATCAACATGTGAGGTATACGTATCGACGAAGACGGCTACAATGAGGTATTGGTGTATGTGTCAAATGAATTAACAGACACACTATGCATGCACGTAACACCTGCAAAAAAGCAGTCCATCTGTAACCAGGTGGGGTTATTTCAACAAAACCATTGTTGGAAAATGGAAATGAGGCAATTCATTCCTTTATTCTATGTGTACTGTGCAGTGTGCAATGTGCATGCGTGGATATGCTGTTCATTATCTGGGTTAGGCAGTGGACCTAAAGCAGAACAACAAAAAACGATATAATGCAATTGTTTTGACTAATATCGTGAGTAATATCGATATCGAGGTATTCAACAACGTTATCCAATATCGAAGGTTTTCCTAATATCGCCCAGCCTTACTTTCCACCACTGGTTTCTTTCATAACGTCACTGAGGGGTGGGAACCTCATTGTGTCCAAAACGTGTTCGTTTTCAGGATTGAAATTCAAACAGCATCAAAAGTAGCAGATCTACAAGCTCAAAGAGTCCGAATATGGAGATAAGATGTCTCTAGCCCGACACCAACAACATGCATCCATCCAGCAGTGCTGGTGTTAATTGGGACTGGGCTGTGTGTGCAGTGGGACCTGACTCACTAGGATGAGGGGGGCTATTTAAAGACACAGTCAGCAGTCTGACGCAAAACCAACCAGCCAGCCTCCACAGCCAGGGAGGGAGGGAGGGAGGGTCACACACACACACACACACACACACACACCCCTCCATCTCTCTCTCGGTGCTGTGGGCTCCAGAGATGCACATTTCAGAGAGTTTCAGCTTTACAACATCCTGTTCCTGTCTGCTGCAGGATGTAACTTTATACAGAGAGAGAGAGAGAGAGAGAGAGAGAGAGAGAGAGAGAGAGCTACGGAACAGAGGGGAGGAAGGACAGAGCAACCGCCACTTCAAAGTAGGGATGGGGCGATATGAACATTTCATATCGTTATTATTATCCTGGGGCGGAACATTTGCCCCAAAAAGGTAGGGAGTGAAAAAAAAAGACTGTATCAAGCAGGGCAGGAATTTCAGGGAGGCCATGAAGGCCATGGCCGTCGTTGTCCCTCAGTTTGGCCTTGTGTGCCTCCAAAAAATGGCATGCCCTGAGGCCACAGTGGCCTTAATGCCCCAGCTGACTGTACCACTTTCTCCTCTGTCTCTGTCTCTGTCTTGTCAACATGTAGACACCAGTGTTTCTATCTTGTCTTGTCTTTTGTTGAGTCCCCATTTTTTGGCCAATGGGCTCAGATTATAAATACCATAATATAACCATCCTTAAACCTTGAATTATATTAATTCTTTCAATGGACCAAAATGGCCTTCCTGCCCTGGCATTTGGCCTTTGTGCCCTCAAAAAATGGACAACACCAAAGGCCAAGTGGCCTTGCCCCTAAAATGATGAAATTCTAGGTCTGGTATCAAGTACGTATATTATAAGTATGTTTAAGTATGTTTTACCATAGAGGATTTAAATGGTACTGGATATGCAGCTCGGCAAATAAAAGAAGAATTGATCCCAGTGACGGAGAACGATATCACGATAAATTAAATCTCCACGATAGGATTATTGTGAGTGTTTTTTTACCACGATAAACAATAATATCGTAAACGATAATAACGATAAACGATAATATCGTTTATCGTCCCATCCCTACTTCAAAGACAATGGACCAGAGAGAGAGAGAGTGAGAGAGAGACATAAGACACGTCATTGTGATTTATGGATTTCAATCATCAACGTGTTCATGATCTGAGAGACCCTGCAGTGGGGGCATGCGTACTGTGTCCAATGGCTAACTATGTATTTTTAACACTCGTCTTTTCTTTTATCTAATGACAATCTAAAATACTAACACTTGTTGTAAAGAAAATGGCAAATCTGTAAGATCACAACCTGCAGAAAATAGCAGATCTGTAAGATCACAACCTGCAGAAAATATCAGGGGTTAGAACGGTGGGGGGTGATTATAATATAAAGCTATCTTTTAATCATGGAAGTCAGTCGGTGTGTGTGTGTGTGTGTGTGTGTGTGTGCGTGCGTGCGTGTGTGCGTGCGTGCGTGCGTGCGTGCGTGCGTGCGTGTGTGATCACTTCCTCCTCCATGTAATAACCTCCTTTCTCTTTTGTAGGCAATTAATTTTTTAACCCTTTTCCCCTCCTCCTTTAGTCCTCATTCCAATCACTCCCCACACACACACTACTGGCTCCGCTGTTCAGTGGGGAGGAGCAGGGGTGTCGCACCAAATTCTGGGCCCTGGGTACAAGGATTCACTGCGGGCCCCCCATGAATGTTCTTCATAGGGGGAGGGGGGTTTAACCCATTTAGACTGGGAACGCATTATTTTGTGCTTCAACTATTGAAAAGTAACAGGCAAGTGAAATTGTCTAGACCGGTCAGGGGCAAGTACCAATTGAGTGCCAACGTTTTTGTTTTTTTCGATTTCAATTTCACCACAATAGTTGTGGGGGCTGCCACTGTCTGTCTGTCTGTCTGTCTATGACTTGAGCAGGGCTCGAGACTGCCACCAAAATGAGTGTGGAAGTTAACATTTCAGCTGATTGCATTTGTGACTCAGTAAAATAACATCTCACGACATCTCATTTTCTTAGGCCAAGTCTCAATCAGTGACTTGCGAAACAGTGTGTTAGAGGAGCTCTCTCTCACACACACGCACACACACACACACACACACACACACACACGCACACACACACACACTGACGTAATAACTAATAACCAAGCGCACAGCGCTTTGTCAGTTTGTAGACCGTAGAGCCTATTTTCTGTGCACGACATGCTTCCACAGAGGCCATGATGAAGTAGTCTGTCGTCTTGTAAATGGTAAATGGTGCATTTATATAGGGGCTTTTATCCAAGGCACTTTACAGAGATCGTGCATCACATTCACCCATTCACATTTCACACATCCGATGGCAGAGGAAACCGTGCAAAGAACCAACCTGCTCATGGGGAGCAATTAGGGCTTCAGAGGCTTGCTTCATTGTAGAATGAAACCTTGCTTTCCGTGTAGTAAGGGAAAGTTAGCCGAGTGCGGGACCAATCTGGGAACTAAATCCAATAGCTTTTTATTTTTACCAGTAGCTTTCTTCACAAATGTGTTCATAAAGGTGTCTGCTATCACCTCTGAACACTTTCAATCACAACTCCATATGGGGTGTGTAATTAGGGTATTTTTGGGCTGCTGAATCCATTCCAACCATTAGTTTTCAGTTAAAATGACTCCTTGGCCATGAAATAGGCCTAGCCAATCATGTCATTCGAGTTCACCCGTGTCCTGTTAGTCCCTATGTTTTAAACCCTGTGTTTGAGTGTTCCTTGTCAGATTGTATCATGTTATCCTGTGTGTCATGATGTGAGCTTCGGTGGGTCATGATGTGACCCACCGGATCGGATCTTGAATAGTTTTCATGAATTAAAATCCTACTCCAACCATTTTTTTTATTGCCAATATTATATGTCTCGTGGACACACAGAAGTAGGTGTGGCCTATTTTATGGCCAAGGAGTACTTTTTACTGATAACTAATGGTTGGAATGGATTCAGCATCCCCAAAATACCCTAATTACACACCCCATAAGCTCATATTGGCCATTTCCCCCCCTTTTAATCCCAGGCCCTCGGGATACCCCCAACTTTGATTTGTTCCCACAAAGTTTGTCAAGGGAGTTGTGATTGAAAAGGTTCAGAGGTGATAGTAGACACCTTTATGAACACATTTGTGAAGAAAGTTATTGGTAATTGCGACCGTCAGGTCGCAGTTACTATCAAAACCTCCACAAACTGTGAGTCCGTCCGTCAGTCAGTGCGTCCGTCCGTCCGTCAGTCAGTCTGTCTGTCACACGTCACATGTCACACTTTTTCCGAAAATTATATGTTAGATATACCGGTATTACCTGCTTATTGTAAGTCCGCTTTGGATTCAAAGCGTCTGCTAAATGCCTAAATTGGAGCTCCAGGTCCCTGGGGGACCCCCAGATGTAAAAAATGACCAAATGTGCAAAAATGACCAAATGACCATCCCAACGGGGCTGCTCACGGGGAATTCCCGGGGACCACCGACTCCTGGTGCTCCAGAACGGATGCAATAGTGGTGGCGCCCCCAGTGGAGGACCCCCTGCCACTGCAGCGCACATAAAATGCCGTAACTCGGGCTAGGAGCGACCGGGAGAGCCGGGGCCGGTACCTATTCGTCCGCCTCGGCGGCGCGGAGACCCCACCCCTCATTTCTCACATGGCCCTCTTCTAGCGCCACCATGTGGTGGATTCTTGCAAAACACATTTTTGGACACTGCTCCTACAGATTTTGCCCTAAAATCACACAAATCCGTACACACTATGTCTACACTCAGCGCCACCATCAGGCCGATTTTTTTCAACCACATTTTTGGACACTGCTCCTACACATTTTGCCCTAAAATCACGCTGCGACCTGACGGTCGCTTATCTCCCGATTAGGGAGTCTTACTGGTGATTTAGTTCCCAGATTGGTCCAGCACTCGGTTAACTTTCCCTTACTAGTGGCCATAATTCCAACCTACATGAGAACCAATTAGCTGAAAAAATAGCAGATATACAAGCTCACAGCACGGCACCGCGTGCCACGCTGTGAGCTTGTAGATCTGCTATTTTTTTTAAATCGTGAAGATTTGTGGATATTTTGACCCGACTCCACAACACACGAATGTCTTTTAAATCCTTCTTCTAAATCAGTGGTTCTCAAACCTTTTCATGTCAAGGACCCCCAAAATTACATTTGGCCCTCAGAACCGCCCCCCCCCCAATCTCAAAATATATTGTTCTAGTGACCGTCCTTAGAAGCAGAGATTTGAGTTACAAAAGTTTGCTTTGAAAAATACATATTCAAAGACTCTCTGATGGTACCGACCTTGTGTCAGCGAGGTGTCGGAGGCGCGGCGTCCCTCCCTGAAGCTGATGGGCGAGCGGTTGTGGGCCTCGCGGCGCTGGCAGCTCAGGGCCGCCATGGCGGGGTTGGCGGGCCGGGCGCTCATGAAGGGGCCGGAGGGCGACATGCGCGGGCCAGAGGAGCCGCTGCTGGCGGCGTGCAGCACCACGTCGCCGTGCAGAGACGAGGGGTCCCCGCCCTCCAGCAGGCCCAGGTCACCGTGCACCGAGCCCATGTCGTAGCCCATGTCACTGTCGGCGCTGCCCAGAGACGCCTTGTGGCCCACACTGAACAGCTTGCCTGCAAGAGTGTTGAAATGTTAGTATTCAAACTGAATGAAAACACAAACCCATTAACCCATTTAGGCCTGAACACATTATGACGCAATATGTTATGCTTTAAATATTGAAAAATAGCAGATATACAAGCTCACAGCGCGGCACCGAGTGCCGCGCTGCGAGCTTGTAGATCTGCTATTTTTGAAAAATCGTGAAAATTCAAATTTTTACCCGATTCTATAAGTGTCTTTTGAATCCTTCTAAGGTTTTTTTGGAAAAAAACCTATGTTTCTCTGTCTGCAATCTGGCCAGCCATCGTCAAAGAAAAGGTCCTTTTCACTTAACTGGAGCTCAGTTAGTCTGTTCTTGAGAAACTACTATGTCAGTGGTGCTCAAACATTTTCATGTGAAGGACCCCCAAAATGATATTTATCTGGCCACGGACCCCCATTTCAAAATATCTAGTTCCAGGGACCACCCAGAAGCAAAATCTGAGTTACAAACGTTCGCTTTGAAAATACATATATTCAAAGATTTGCACACATTTTCACGACCTTTTCAAAAATAGCAGATCTACAAGCTCGCAGCGCGGCACTCGGTGCCGCGCTGCGAGCTCGTAGATCTGCTATTTTTCACTGGTTAAAGCATTCAATAATCCTAGGCCTGAATGGGTTAAGACCTGGTATTATTTTATGCTTTAACTATTGAAAAATAGTTAAAACATAGTTAAAGCACTTGGGGAGCCCCCAGGGGGGTCCCCAAATGATTAACTTAATGTGCCAAATGTTTTCTCTCTCAACAGTAAACAAACCGACATAAAGTCTAAGTGTATAGACATTTTAAAGTGACAATTTAAGGACTTTTTAATACCTCTAAAATGACAAATTAAACATTGGTCAAATTGTCAAATATTAGAGGCAGAAATTGTGAAAATAGCCTATCTACATGCTCACAACACGAGCAAGTAGATCGGCTATTTTCCCAATAGAACCGTGTTATACAAAATGTAATGCCTCAACTCTTAGTGCTCGTCAGGGTGGGGGAGTCTCTTTGATGTCTCCGCGTGCCCTAGACCCGTGGTACAGTAATCTACAGTGAGCTGAAGTTTACTGTACGAGGCACCCGCCTGTGAAGAGAAAAATTCCAATTCCAAAAATGCAACGGGGGTATCACGTGACCAGGAAAGCCTGTTCCCTCGTTGAGAGCAGTGTTACGCTGCTGCACTAAAGTGCATTTATCTCCTAATCTAACTTTTAAAACGCGGCCTTCTCTACCGGCTGTCCTGAGTGAAAGAAAATACTATCGTGAAAAAAAATCCCAGACATACTCGGTTTACATCTACTCTGATTACTTTTTCCATGGAGCTGCGGAAAGAGGTAAAATGGCGGTTTTCCAATGTCAACTGCCGAATAAATCTTGAATAATCCTGGGCACCGATGTGTTAAAAAAATATGATTCTTTTGGGGGTCGCGGCCTGAAGAGGTTGAGAACCACTGGGGTGTAGTGTTACCTTGGCTGGACGGTCCCGGCTGGTTGGTGACCTCGGAGAGGGTGTGCCGCCGCTGGCCGAAGCGCGCCGCCGTCTGATAGGCCGACAGCAGGTGGGCGGGGTCGTCCTCGGTGTCGGCGATTGGCTCCTCCGTCTCGATGCCCTCGTCGATGGAGGTCTCCATCATGTTGCTCGGCGAGGAGGTGGAGGACTTGCGGAGGACGGAGGAGGAGAGGGGGGGCAGGGGGTCCAGCAGGCAGCCGTTCACCTGGGGGAGACACAGAGACAAAACCCATTTAGAACTAGAACCAGTAAGACTCCCTAATCGGGAGATAAGCGACCGTAGGTGGCTTATCTCCACAAATAGGGCAAAAATGTGTTTTTCCAAAATCTTCCTGATCCATGTTGATGACATGAGTGTAGACATGCTGTGTAGTGATATTCGTGATTTTAGGACAAAAACTGTAGGAGCAGTGTCCAAAAATGTGTTTTAAAAATCGGCCTGAAGGTGGCGCTACAATAGGGCCATGTGAGAAATGAGGGGTGGGGTCTCCGCGTTGCCTTTGCGGACGAATAGGTACCGGCCCCGGCTCTCCCGGACGCTCTTAGCCCGAGTTACGGCATTTTATGGGCGCTGCAGTGGCAGGGGGTCCTCCACTGGGGGCGCCACCACTTTTGCATCCGTTCTGGAGCACCAGGAGTCGGTGGTCCCCGGGAATTCCCCGTGAGCAGCCCCGTTGGGGTGGTCATTTGGTCATTTTTGCACATTTGGTCATTTTTTACATCTGGGGGTCCCCCAGGGACCTGGGGGTCCCTGGGGCTCCGGGGGTCCTTGGAGGTTGTAGTTTGGCAGGCAAGGAGTGTGTGTGTAAAATCTGGCATGGATCGGGTCAACGGGTGCGGAGATATAAGCAGGGAAAAAGTGTGATGTGTGACGTGTGACGGACTCACTGACTGACTCACTGACTCACTCACTCACAGACAGCCGGTGGAGGTTTCTACAGTAAGTAGCACCCTACGGTCGCAACAATTACAATTTACAATTTAGGCATTTAGCAGACGCTTTGAATCCAAAGCGGACTTACAATAAGCAGGTAATACCGGTATATCAATATAATAAGCGAGATAATATGTCAGTACCTCAACAACAATACAACAAATGCATAGGAATGCATAGGAAAACGTTCATGTATGGTCATTGAGGGAAGGGGGAGTGTTACAGTAGTGCTATGGGTTTAGGTGGAGTCTGAAAAGATTTCCATGGTGTTAATGGAACTCTTAGAGTTACAGGCTTGTTGTGAGTGACCTGTAGGGGTCCATTAGGACCTGCTGGTGGTCCCCGGGCCACACGTTGAGAAGCAGTGATGATGTGTAGATCAGTTATTGCCGTGGTAACGGATGGTGTTGGTGTGGTGAGAAGGACTTCGCTCATTTCCCCCCAAAACTCAGTTTTTATTCCCGGAGGCACGCTGAGTAAAGGAATGCGATTGCTCAACAGCCGACATGTGCGTGCGCACTGCGCACACACGCGCACGCACGCGCGCGCGCACACACACACACACACACACACACACACACACACACACAGACACAGACACAGACACACACACACACACACACACACACACACACACACACACACACACACACACACGAGAGACAGAGAGACAGAGAGAGAGACGGAGAGAGAGACGGAGAGAGGGGGAGGGAGAGAGAGAGAGAGAGTAGGGGGTTAGAAAGAGAGAGGGAGAGTATGAGAGACAGAGAGAGTGAGAGTGAGAAGGAAATAGTAAGAGAGTGAAGGAAGAGAGAGAAAGAGGGAGAGATGAGGGGAAAACCAGGGTGTGAAGAGGGGGAACTGAGAGAAGGAATGAGAGAAGGAAAAGAAAGCAAAAGGAAGAAAAGAACAGGAAAGGTGTTGGCCGTGGACCAGGAAGTCATGCAGCTCCATGTGTGATCACTCATGTCTGCATTATGTCACCTCATCATCATCATCATCATCATCATCAGTGGACTGCTTACATAAGCCGGCTGCATTCACATTCCATCCACTCAGGCCGTACAGTACAGTATGCGTAAACCCATGTGAATCTGTAGCCAGGGACGTGCTGGGCCCCTGATTCAGCCCGGGAAAAAGAGTTGGAGAGGCCCTCATTGCGCGCTATAGAGAGAGATCTCACGCACATTCCCACTAGGCCGATATGTATGACCTCCATATGAAAATATGTTATGCCAGGGACCCCCTCAAACATGGTTTGTGTTGTTAAACTGTTTCAAAACTATTCAACATCTTTTCAAGATTAAAAATAACTAAATACTGTAGCCAATATACAAGCTCACACTCACAGTGTGTCGCATTGCGGCATCTTGTAGTGATCTTGTAGAACAGCTATTTTCAAATATCTAATGTATACAGTATGTAGGGTCAAAGAAACAATGCCCAAATTTGGAGATGAGCATGCTGACATCACTGATAATAATCAGTGATGTCAGCATGCAGACAGACGTCAGACGGCGGACAGACAGACGCTAAATTAATAGTTAGATAAAATATTAATTATCTGAACGAATTGCAGGTAAAAACGGAACAATAGAATGTTTTGATTGACAATGTGTGCGTGTGCGTGTGTGTGTGTGTGTGTGTGTGTGTGTGTGTGTGTGTGTGTGTGTGTGTGTGCGCGCACGCGTGCGTGCGTGTATGAATGTACAGTATGTAATGTGTAGCCACGCGGGAGAGGAGGAGGGAGAGAGAGAGAGAGAGGGACAGAACAGTCAGCCGACCAATAGGCATGAAGAAAAAAGGTCACTGGTTGGCAAAGACACACACTGATGAAACAGAGAGACCACTACATTAACCGTGTGTGTGTGTGTGTGTGTGTGTGTGTGTGTGTGTGTGTGTGTGTGTGTGTGAGTGAGTGAGAGCATAACCAGCTGTCCTATGATGTGAGTGCTTACATAAGAGAACAAGGCAGCTGCTCCGTGGCAAGTTCACACACACACACACACACACACGCACACGCACACACACACACAGGTTAGTATTACTATACTTGTGAAGACATCAATGTTTTAAGACTAGGCCAATTTGTTTTTGCCTTAAGCAAAAAAAAAGAAAAAAAAAGAAAAAATGAAAACAGCAGATCTACAAGTTCACAACCCGCCACAGCGTGCCGCGTTGTGAGCTTGTAGGTCGGCTATTTTTCCAGTGCATGACACCAGCGCGCAAGTGAGTTTAAATCAGGCTATAATCCTTAAACCTAACGTCTATAGGTGTCTATTCTGAACACACACACACACACACACACACACACACACACACACACACACACACACACACACACACACACACACACACACACACACACACACACACACACACACACACACACACACACACACACACACACACACACACACGCACACACACGCACACACACACGCACACACGCAGTTCTACCATAGCTGTGAGGACAACATCATCTAAGGATGCCGATTTCATGAATGGCATTTATTTAACGTTAGCCCTAGAGCAGATGCCGACGAACACTGACTGGCGCGTAGCCAAGGACAAATCAGGTATAACTCTAAGCGCACACAGACGCGCGCGAGCGTGCACACAGACACACACACAGACACACGCACGCGCGTGCACACAGACACACACACAGACACACACACAGACACACGCACGCGCGTGCACGCGCGCTCATCATAAAGTCATCCCTGCCAGGTGCTTGTTTCTGGTAAGCGTGGAAGTTTATGACCTAATAAAGAAATCATTGACAGAGGTTCTGAAGAGAGCCAGAGAGTTTGTATAACTGAGATCACATCCTCACCAGGGGATGCTGACCGAGGGCTTTGGGGAGCAACAACAGTACAAGCACACAATGACGTAGAAAATAGAGCTTAATTGCTTATTCCATTCATTTTGATATAATGAATGAATGAATGAAAAGATTCTTGATTATGAAACTACCAGTAAGATGCCTAAGGGCGAAAAGCGAGGTCGGCACATCTGTCTTGGCCATATATGGATTCTGTCGTCTGACATCATACATACATTGCCTTTTAAGCCCATATATGGAGATCTCTTTTATGCCCATATATGGAGATCCCTGTTCTGAGTATCTGACATCACTGTGAAGACACCTGTGATCGTGTGATGTCACAGTGATGTGTCAGCCTTTTATGCCCATATATGGAGATCCCTGCTCTGAGGATCTGACATAACAGTGATGTCACATGTGATGTCATAGTGATGTGTCAGGGGAACCACAGTGTCAGGCGTTGTAGACAGAGATACGGTCAAGCTGTGACCGTTCGTATACTAAACTGCGACCAATGGTCGCAATTAATTTACGGAATGTCTGTCTGTCCGCCCTCTGTCTACAGTACTCTGATGTCATAGTACTGTCGTCACATACTGGCCTGGACACGGAACACCATATATGGGCATAGTACACGGAACACCATATATGGGCATAAATGGGTGAAACAGCGAGCACATTTCTGACGTCACTGATACCGCCACCTGTGTAAACAATGCCCAAATGTGGAGATGACTGCCATCACTGATATGTTTGGGTTCTCCAACATTACTTCTGAGACTCCTACATTCAATCCCTCATATACTCTGCACACCCCCAAGCAAGGTCCTAGTTTGATTAATTGAAACCGTAATCAATAGAATAATTGCTCAGAATGGATAGTAGCAGTCCTATTAGAGTCTAGTGGCTGAGCGAAAGGGCCTTTCTGGGTGGAGTTTGCATGTTCTCCCCAGGTTGGCAGTAGCCTCGCGTAGCCAGGCTTTTCTCATCTGCGAAGAGGTTGGTGGTTGGTGTAAACATGAGAATTTAACCACGGAGAGACAGAGCACTCTGTCAGTGTTGTAGAAATGGGAAAACTTTAAAGATGGCGGCAACAACATAACTATGACAGCTTTGTCTGCAAAGCTGTTCCACTGTCAACCCTTTGTCTAAATCATATCGTCTCTATCAGGTGGAAACTGTTACTTTTCAGGATTAAAATTCAAGAACAGCAAAAGTCGCAGATCTACAAGCTCATTTTGCTCGCTTCCATCTCTATTTAGGACGTTTATAACGTTTATTATCTTAAGGTCCCACCAACAAAGCTGAAAAGCACAGAGTTATGTTAAATATCTGAAAACACAGATTGACATGAATCCAACATACACTGATGATTGTGCTGTCAAAAGATGAAACTATATGGAATCTATAAACAGGTTGTGGGGGGGTCCCTGCTTCATCTCTCTCTCAACTAAGGGGTCCTTGGCCTGAAAACGTTGAAGACCCCTGCTGTAGGTTATTCCTGTGATGTGCTTCATGCTATGTGTATAAACGTGATGTCACGCTGCGGTTAACAGCGGACAACAGCCAGCATTCCAAGTGTTCCACATTTATAAACGAACAAACACCCATCCCTACTCCACATGCTCTCCTGTCAGGATCAACACACACGGAGGCCTAGAATTATTAAATGCTTTAACCAGTGATAAAATAGCAGATATACAAGCTCACAGCGCGGCACTCGGTGCCGCGCTGTGAGCTTGTAGATCTGCTATTTTTGAAAAAGTCGTGAAAATGTGTGCAAATCTTTGAATATATGTATTTTCAAAGCGAACGTTTGTAACTCAAATTTTGTTTCTGGCCTGGGGGGTCCCTGGAACTAAATATTTTGAGATGGGGGTCCGTGGCCAAATAAATATCATTTTGGGGGTCCTTCACATGAAAAGGTTTGAGAACCACTGACATAGTAGTCTCTCAAGAACAGACTAACTGAGCTCCATTTAAGTGAAAAGGACCTTTTCTTTGACCATGGCTGGCCAGATTGCTGACATAGAAACATAGGTTTTAGAATCCTTAGAAGGATTCAAAAGACACTTATAGAATCGGGTAAAACATTATTTTCAAAAATAGCAGATCTACAAGCTCGCAGCGCGGCACTCGGTGCCGCACTGTGAGCTTGTATATCTGCTATTTTTCAATAGTTAAAGCATAAAATAATGAATGGGTTAAAGCAGTAAGTAAGTATGTCGGAGAGGCTTGTCCCCGTTACGATGCGCTAGACCCCTGGGAGATGGAATGCTGAGGTGGAGCGCCACACCTACTGTACTATCACTCCCAGTACATACAGTACAACACGACTTGCCGCACCCGAGCCGTGCTACTCGTACGCTGAGATGGCGGTGCTCGGGATCGAACCCATGACCCTGTGGTCCAAAAGAAAGGCATCTACCGAATGAGCTACAAAGCAAAATAATGGCTGAAAAATGGTGTCCTATAATGTGCGATTTATGAAACAGTGTGAAAGGAGCCTCCAACCCCCACCACACTATTAGTGCCGTTTCCTGAACAACGCAATATGTAAAATGTGAGAGTTTTATTCATTCATACTGTTCCTTTCTTCTTTTATGAAACATCAGAGACCTTTAGGGTTTTATGCTTCACTCGTTGCTAGATTGACCGCTTTAAATGCTCTAACCTTAAACCTCATCTACAAGGCTTGTAGATGAGGAAATAATAAAATCGATGTTGTGTGCTCGTAGATCTGAGGCGTTGTGCGCTTGTAGATCTGCTATTTTCACTACTTTTGTGCGACACTTTTGTACGATGTAGGGCCTTAATTTACGAAAAATCATACACATTTGAAACTTTGAGGTTTCTGCCTGACAGTGACGCTAGAAGATACACTGGCTTCTGTGGAATCCAAAAGACTGAAATCAGTACACACACACACACACACACACACACACACACACACACACACACACACACACACACACACACACACAC
Source organism: Nannobrachium achirus (assembly GCF_963921795.1). Lineage (NCBI taxonomy): Eukaryota > Metazoa > Chordata > Actinopteri > Myctophiformes > Myctophidae > Nannobrachium > Nannobrachium achirus. Next base: position 63,721,366 of record NC_137817.1, on the reverse strand, counting down.
ACACACACACACACACACACACACACACACACACACACACACACACACACACACACACACACACACACACACACACACACACACACACACAGAGAGAACGTACTTTGGGCGTCTGAACGTCCTCCACCATGAAGCTGTGGTCCTGTGAGAAGGTGAAGGCATCAGAGGAGGCCTGGGGCAGGGCAGGGGAACGCAGGAGACGCATGCCCTGGGGCAGCAGCCCCACCTGGCCTCCTGATCCACTGGTGGCCTGGATGGAGGAGGAGGAGATACACAAACATCACTATTAGGCATGGGACCAAAGATACATTGCAAGATTTGGAAAAGATCTAATCTCCTTTCTGAATGGTTGAAGTAGTAAGCTAAATCCTGTGGATGACCTGCATGGTGTGTAACTGGGGGGGGGGGGGGGGGGGGGGGGGGGGGGGGGGGGCAGCACTTCATGGGAGGGAGGGAGGGAGGGGGAGGGGGGCTTTATGTGTGCTTAACAATACAAATATCTGAAACACAGAATTAGGGATGGGACGATCGTTTAAAAAAAAAACAATACAATAATCGTATCGCAGAGGTTTAAATTTATCGTGAAATTATCCTCCGTCATGATGAACTGGGATCTTTTATTTGCCAAGCTGCATATCCGGTACCATTTAAACCCTCCATAATTGGTAAAACAGACCTGTTAATAACGTACTTCATACAGTCTTTTTTTCACTCAATAATCGTGACATGAAATTTCCACATCATCCCATCCCTAATCAGAATGATGGGCAATACTTCAGAATCACCATGAACATGTTCGTAAAATCACTTTTAGAAAGGTACCTGTGATTCATTGAATTTTGAATTCTACTATTCTGAAGCATAGGCAATACTGGGCACAAAAGGGACACAGATCTATGACAAGGAGTAAAACGGGTATTGCACAACATGGCGGGGCATGCATTCCCTCATTGCATCGTTCCCGAGTATAGGCCCAACGGGCACCTGTCTAACACTTATAATAATCATAAACATATTTGTAATTTTTTTTTACCAATAGATTGTTGGCCTGTGGCAAAAAAAACAAAACAAGAAAAGATATTTGATGATTATGTGACACTAGAAAGAGAGAGAGAGAGAGAGAGAGAGAGAGAGAGATGAAGACTCAGAGAGAGAGATGAAGACTCAGAGAGAGAGCAAGCAGAAGAAAAGGGTCAGATAATGAATGAGTAATCAGATGTCAGAGATCTGCGTTACGATCAAGGGCGAGGCAGAAGAGAAAGAAGAGAGGGCGGTGTTGAGATTTATGCAAGGCCCGTCTCTGCTCCAGTTTGCTGGAGAGTGCAGGTGTGAATGACGGAGCTTTGATCATCAAAAACATGTAGCGCTCCCTCAAACCCGCCCTCAGGAAAGAGGTGGGTTGGAAGTACTCCCAATTTGTTTTTAACTTAATTTACTTTATCCCACTCTGCCGGTGGGCCATGTTGTGCAATAGGGCATTAACGAAAAAGTCGAGAAGTCGACTCAGTCGACTTCATTACACAAGTCGACTCTGAACAGAGAAAGAAAAAACGTTCTATTGTGAAAATAGCCGATCTACATGCTCACAACGCCTCGCAACGCGAGGCGTTGTGAGCATGTAGATCGGCTATTTTCACAATTTCTGCCTCTATATTTAATTTGACATTTTAGAGGTATCAAAAAGTCCTTAAATTGGCACTTTAGAAATGTGAAGATACCCTCTATACACTTAAACTTTATGTTGGTTTGTTACAGTTGAGTGAGAAAACAATGTTTCACAGTAAGTTAATCATCTGGGGACCGTCCAAAATAATTGTGGGGGTCGTGTGTGATGTGATGAGTCGAGTCGACTTGCAAAAATCACAAGTCGTTCATTCCCTATTGTGCAGTGGTTCTCAACCTTTTCAGCCCGCGACCCCCAAAGTAATCATATTTTAACTGGAGACCCCCACCCGGACGAGCACTAGATAGCTAGATAGCTTTTTTTTTTACTGATTAGGTGCGTCACTGGCGCCTATTCAATAGAGCCAAGTGGAGCAATGGCTCCCCCTATTTGCCAGTCGGGGGAGCCCGGCTCCCCCTCCCTGCTTTTATTTATTCACGATCATATAATCACAAAATGTGATTAAGAAGAAGAACGTCAGAAATTCGCCTTGTTTGACCCTTTGAAGCACCCATAGCATGGCTTCTAAGTTCTAAACCAATCACAGCGAATGGGGGGCGGGAGGTATAGGTCTACTGTGTTATATGCCAAGCCTGTGCCTTTAAGGGGGCGGGCTTAGGAGCAGTACGGGATGACGTTGACGCTGTGTTTTGAGACCGGCGCGGAAGTGAATGTGCGGTGTGATGCTGGGGAGAATATATTAGTGAGAAGTTAAGTTAATACAAGTGGATTAATAGTGAAAACATGACGTTTATGCTGTATGTTCCTGCCTGTCCCTGGAAGTAATAAATCATCGTTATCTACACAGAAGTTGTATGGACTATTTGAATAAGTTACCACATGACACGAGCCAAGTTATTGCTACAAACAGTGGAAAAGGTAACAACTGGTTTCTCAACCAATCAGTGACTGTCTGAACCTCGGCTGACAGAGCGCTGCACAACAACAAACATGGCATGCATGGCTTTATCTAAATAACAGAATGAAACAGTTGTTTCACAGTGGAATATGCTACCTGGGGTTAACTACAGACATCCATAGGACATGTGGATAGCTTTTACATTTACCATACGTGAACTAAACTTTTTGACGCTGTTCAAAGAAGCTGGATGACATGGCACGTTGTGTTGTGTGCCTCCAAGGAACTTTCTTCTGGGCACCTCAATATAAAATTGGATATTTTCTTGTCATTTTCTCAAGGTAAGACATGGCTTTATTTAACTAACTGTTCACTGTGGAGCCTCTTCTCTCCTCCTCCGTGTGTGTGTGTGTGTGTGTGTGTGTGTGTGTGTGTGTGTGTGTGTGTGTGTGTGTGTGTGTGAGTGAGTGAGTGAGTGAGTGAGTGAGTGCGTGCGTGCGTGTGATGAGATGCTTGCTTGCTTGTAAATATTGGTAGCTGCTGGTTGCAGATCTGTGGTCATGGTTGTGGACTTGTGGTCAGTGTGGTTGTGTTGTGTTGTGTGTTGGCTTGTTGGGTGCCCCGCGGACCGCAGGGCCGACTTTAGAACCGCAAATATCCGATTTTTCGCGGCGCCGCTTTGCGGCGCCAAAAAAAAAAAAAAAAAAAAAGAAATCCTGGATTTGTGCTCCCCCTAGTGGGGACAGAGTTAGGCGCCGGTGAGGTGCGTGGTCTACCTACTGTATGTTATTGTTTTTCTAGATTGATATTCCTATGCATTTGTTGTATTGCTGTTGATGTATTGACGTATTATCTTGCTTATTGTATTGATGTATTACCTGCTTATTGTAAATCGCTTTGGATTAAAAGCGTCTGCTAAATGCCTAAACTGTAAATTGTAAATTGCACTAAGAGTTGAGGCATAACATTTTGTATAACATGGTTCTATTGTGAAAATAGCCGGCCTCGCAACGCGAGGCGTTGTGAGCATGTAGATCTGCTATTTTCCAATTTCTGCCTCTAACATTTGACCAATGTTTAATTTGTCATTTTAGAGGTATTAACGCTTCCAGTGCCAGCCCCTAGAGGGCACCAAAGAATGCCAGACTTTCTCCCATAGGGGACTGCATTAGCATCCGGGGGCTCACGTTGCAGTGACGCGCGTGCTCACGTTCGTGCACGTCATGGAAAGGTCCCGGATGATAATGCTAACAGAATAGCTATTCCCATTTTGTCATTTTAAAGATGGTTTTTTCGGCGATTTCGCTGTAAATAAACCTCGCGCCACATCCCTAAAAACACAATCCAGAGATATGGGCCTCCAAAGATGTGGTTTTTCATTGGATTCGGCGGCGATTCGCGGCTACGTTCGCGGCTAACGGCCGGCATGGCTTCCCCAGGATTTGGACCACTGGATTTTAAATTTAGGCTCAGGCTTCAGAAGGCCTCGGATCATTTTATTCATTTCATTAAAAAAGCCGAACATGTTCGGGATAGGCACACTGGACTACGTTCCGGAAGCGGCGCTGAACATTTGGTGAACATTGGGGGGCTCAAAAATGTATTTTAAAACCATTTTTAATGGAATATATCGTCGGACCATGTAAAATGGCTAGCTGGCTAGCGTAGGACGAGCCAGGACCACCCACGACTCTACAAGCAGCTCAGGGTAAGTCAATTAATAAAACAAAATTGTTTTGGATTGAAATAAAGCCGAACATGTTCGGGATAGCCACAGAATGAGTTAAAAAGTCGTGTGCACTTAAACTTTATGTTGGTTTGTTTAACGTCTAGTGAGAAAACAACGTTGCACATTAACCCTCAAATACCTGGAATGTGCCCGAGTCGTGTTAGATTTGAATCACTTCAACCATTATTTAATGTTTTAACGATTGAAAAATAGCAGATCTACAAGCTCGCAGCGCGGCACCGAGTGCCGCGCTGCGAGCTTGTAGATCTGCTATGTTTGAAAAATCGTGAACATGTGTGCAAGTCTTTGACCCGATCTTTGACCCGACTTCTAAATCCTTCCTCTGAATCAGCGGTTCTCAAACTTTTTCATGTCAAGGACACCCAGAATTACAGGTATTTGGCCACAGACCCCCATCTCAAAATATGTTGATCCAGGGACCCCCCAAGAAGCAAATATTTGAGTTACAAATGTTCACTTTTAAATAGATATATTCAAAGACTTGCAAAAAAAAGAAAATCTAGATTTTTTTCACAGATTTTTCACAGATTTTTTCTTGTATATCTGCTATTTTTCAAGAGTTAATGCATTCAATAATTCTAGGCCTAAATTGGTTAAGTTAACGGTCTGGCGTACCTTAGCGAGGGTCTGCTCAGCGATGGTGCTGGGCCTCCTCTGGCGGGGGTCCAGTCTCTGCTCCACAGGGAAGCTGCAGCGATGCGCCTTCAGCCTCTCCACCAGCAGGTAGTAGATAGCAGCAAAGTGGTTGTAACTCTTATTCTGGAGAGACTGCAGGAGAGACGGAGACAGACAGGCAATAAAAGCAAGGGTAATGCGTGCAGGGGCGTCACAAAGGGGGGGGGGGAGTGGGACTGAGGGGCCTTAATTATAGCTATTTTTGAAAAGTTGTGAAAATGTGTGCAAATCTTTGAATATATATATATATATATTTAAGCGAATATTTTTAACTAACATTTTGCTTCAGGGGGGTCCCTGGAACTAAATATTTTGAGATGGTGGCCACATGCATATCATTTTGGGGGTCCTTACACTTGAAAAAGTTTGAGCACCACTGACATAGAAACAGGTTTTTCTTGCACACATTTTCATGATTTTTCAAAGATTGCAGATCTACAAGCTCGCAGCGCGCTGTGAGTGAGCTTTTATATCTGCTATTTTTCAATAGTTAAAGCACAAAATAAGGGGTAATAATGCGTTCCCTGTATAAATGGGTTAAACCCCCTCCCCCTATGAAGAACATTCATGGGGGGCTGCAGAGAATCCTTGTACCCAGGGCCCAGAATTAATTTTTACGATTATGCTACCAAAATGTGGAATGGCCCCCATCCATCCAAAAGTGCTACTCCCTAGTCTCTACCCTCCTTCAATCAATCAATCAATCAATCAATCAATCAAACTAAAACTAATGCTGTAACTAAAACTAGAAGGTAAAAAAAAAAATGCCTAGAGTGTCAATCTGTGAGTAGTTGCTCCTTCACAAGGAGCCAGTAGAGTTAGAGGTGGTGGTCCGGGGCGTCTAGTAAGGATGCCTTCCTGGTCGACCTAAACCCAGGGAGGTCTTCAATGTCCAGCTGGGAGGAGACCACAGGGCAGACCCGGGACCAGATGGGTGGGGATTATATCTCCACGCTGGCCTGGAAACGCCTCAGGACCCCCCTGTCCCCTCCCTTCAGTCAGAGCTGGCTAATGTGGCCATGCAGGGACAGCGAGGAAGTCTGGGATTCTCAGCAGGGAACCGCCGCCTTCGCGATCCAACTCCGGATAAGCGGAACAAAAATCAACGCGAGAGATAGATGGTAGTGCGTTTATTTAATGTTGTTTCTTTGTCAACACTCCAAGCTTTTGCGCTACTAGAAGAGCCAATATCAGACGCTTAGTTTGTTTTTTCTCCATTCCTTAAGGCATTTCAATTGTACAATAATTCACTTCCCCAATAATACACCGACATTTCAGCCCACCCAAACAACTTTGCAAATAACAGCTTTACTATCGACGAAATGATGTTGAAACACTTTGTTTCAGATGCACTTATGCTGTAGTCATTTATATTCCATTATACAAACAGCTCATGCAGCACCACTGAGTCTACGGCAGCTAAGTAACAAATAATTACGACTATATCTGAAATTTGTTCATTTCTGCAAGCTTAGACAATTCTAATGTTGTGGGTGCATTATAGGTTTTTATTCCCCTATTGAGTGTATCTGATCTGTTCATTTCGAAAACACACTCACGCACGCACGCACACACACACTAAGCAAATATGCCACAAAAAAAAAGAACAGCTGAAACCGTTGAACCCACGAGCCAGAAAGAACAAAACCTTTTAAAAAGAGCGGGTTTTATACAAAATGTAAATCTTCCAACATTCTCGCTTGACAGTTTTGTTGGATACAATCGTTTAACCACTGCCACATGTGGCTTAGAATTTCATAGAAACATTTCATATTACACTCTATCAGGTGGAAACCTCATAATGTCCAAAAAGGCTACTTTTCAGGATTCAAATTCACAAAATAGCAAAAGCAGCAGATCGACAACTTAAGCTTGAAGATCTGCTACTTTTGATGCTTTTGTGTGACGCTGCAGTACGATTAAGTGGGGCCTTAATTAACGAAAAAACATGAAAAGCTAGAATACTTGGAGATAAGAGGTTTTCGTCCCAAAAGCCCAAATATTATTGCCCAGCTTGAGTCATTCATCTCAAAGTGATACCGACAAAGCATAGCATAACATACATAAAATGGGTTTTGCAGGATTTTGGATGACGTCTTTTTTGGCTGCGCCTCCGTCAACCAAAGAGATGTAAAAAAAAAAAGAAAACAGGAGCAGTGGGCTATACGGTGCTGGTTGATGCTTTGTCCAAGCAGGCGGATAGCGGACCTTGTTCACACAAAAACCACAGCTGACCATGAGCTGATTGACACTATAACTTCCTTACGGACACCAAATTTGGCTTTGCATTTGTACACTAATGATGTTCTATGTCTTATATAGACCAATTTCTCAGAGCGACAGCCATAACTGCGGTGTCAAGCGGCACCTATGTGTGTGCGTGCGGCTGTGTAACGAGACCGCAGCTACTCGGCAGCAAGCTGGAAAAAGGTCTATAGCAGTAGAAATTAAATGACAACTTTAGTTTTTTACAACAAGGGTTCATATTTTAGATTTAATTAAAGAATATAAAAGATCAGTGTTAAAATTATTTCATTTCCTTCTTTCTAATGTTTTAGAGATTCTTATTTCAGTGGTTGAGGGCATGCGTACAAGTGGCTAAATATGTCATTTTACACAGAATAAGCCCATTCCCAAGATACAACGCAACCTTTCATGGTTGGATGTGACTTATGGGGGCTAGAAGTGTTACTGTAAATAGCAATAAAGAAACTGCTGGCTTATTGTGTCTAAAAAGACATATTTAGCCACTTGTACGCATGCCCCCATGCGTACGCATGCCCCACATTTTAGCACGGTAAATGCGATAAAACAATAGAATGAAGCAAATGAAAACATTTTAACCCTCACTTTTTCTTTTCTCTGATTAAAATCTAAAATATGAACCCTTGTTGTAAAAAAACAAAGTTGTCCTACTATAACTAAACAATGTAGTTGGTGTCATAATGCCTGATTTTAAAACGTTGTGAGCTTGCAGATCGGCGCAACCGAACATAAAATGACTAAATGTCTTTTAGTTCTACAGCACTAGTCCCTCCCTAACATTTTAATCTAGTTTTCATTTCTTGGCCAAAGTGTCAATATATTTAGTCTTACAGTAGTTTCAGTCGTCATAGCTTAGTCTTTACGTAGTTTTCGCCAGTGAGAAGAGGTAGTCTACGATCATTTTTCGTCGTGGTTTTAGCCGACGAAATCAACACCGGTACGAATGGATCAGAAATCATAAGCATAGTGGATCTCAAAGTGGATTCCAGGGACTGTGTGGGTTCCTTTATGGGGGTCTAAATTGACCCATACAAGTCTGTGACTCTAACAGCATACAAATGGAACCAAATGGACCTAGTCTCGCGTAGCCAGACAACTATTCCACAATCTCCGAATGCTATATAGAGTCTGGAACGGCAGCTCCCGAACGGCAAGTATCGGAAGTAGCCACTGCTGCACTGAACTGTAGTCCCATTGGAAACATAACAGAAACACAATAGCTCAGACAAAGTCATTCGAACGGCCTATTCTTGTTTTGGGTGTATAGTTTAAGAAAACGTTTGAAAACATCATGGAGATAACACCAGAGAAAGACAAATAATGCCCCCAGAAATATTGAAAGGAGACTTAACGCTTCCAGTAGGACATGTTATTGTTACTGCACCAAGGGAGCGGTTGCGTCACATCCGCTTTATCTCGCACTCATCGTTTCTATTTCTGTTTGCCAGACTGTATGCCGGGAGCATTTGCCCAAATCGCGTCTGGCCTCGCGAGACTAAAATGGACCCCGACAGGTCCATTTGGTTCCATATGTATACTGTTAGAGTTAAGGGGAGACCTTGAAATGTAAAAGTTTGAGAAACACTGAGAACCACTCACCTCTACAGTCTTGTGCTGGTCGATGCCCAGGCTGTGCATCAGACGGAGGACCTGCTCGCTGTACTCTCCCAGCGCCGGGCCTCCCTCGGCGGGCAGCACCTGCTGGTACATCAGGTGCCTCTGCACCGGCACGTCCAGCACCATCCACTTGTGTTCCTTGATCTGGGCCACGGACAGACGCTTGGACGGGTCCAGGACCAGCATCTTGCGGATCAGGTGTTCACAGTCTGGAGGGTGAAGGCAGAGAGTGAGAAACTACTGGGTTAATACACGATTTAAGCTTAATATCTTGGTGTCATCACTTCCAATTTAACGTGTTTAACCTGTAAGGCAAGGCAGTTGTATTTCTATAGCACATTTCAACAATGTGCTTTACACAAAACATCGAGCATAAGGAAACATAATAAAATTATAAAATTACATTAGGGTGCATAAAACAAATGAAGTACAAAGTTATTTTCAGTCAGTTCTAACCAATATGGCTGTTATTTCAACGTTTTCCTCGCAACATAATCACTAAAATAGTATCACTGTCGGGCAGAAAGTCTTTTGGTAAAGCAAAGCCCTGCTTCAACGCGTCGAGCTGCGACGCGTTGTGCGCTTGGAGGTCGGCTATTTACAGCGCTTGTTACCACACTGAACTAAGCATAATCAAGTCAATACTGGAGATGTGGCGTAACGGCATGGATTTCTACACTGAGAGAGAGGGCAATTCTTTCAACATAAGACGCTGCATTCAAGTTCAGGAGAGTTTGGATATGAAGGCAATTCTCTTGAATGCCGCCTTCAGGTATGGCACGGAAAGAGGGGCATTTGCATTTATTTAACCATAGTAAAAACTGCATTCATGGTCTGGAGAGGGCACTTTTTACAGACGGGTAAAAGGGCTGGGGCTCAAGCCCCCCTTTGATGTTTATGTGTGTAGATCTGCTGTTTTCACTACATTTGTGCGACGGCCTTGTATGATTTGCGAAAGAACGTACACATTTGGAGATACGAGATTTCCACCCGACAACGACGATATACTAGTGTTGTTGCTGCTCTTATACCACCATTATTACTGGGGTTGGTGTGGGTCAGACAGTAGCCCCCCGCGGGCCGTAATTTCTATATGGTCCCATCTCCCATGCCTAAGATAGACTCGGGGTTCTGACCTACCGGCCACATGAATCACTCTGGAACCATAACAGGCTATACTTATACTTTACTATAATGCGGAAGCGGTGACCAGACAGACGATGACGTGTTCTGGCTGCCTGGCAGGGGTCCCCGGCCCTGATGAACCTCCCCCCGCGCTCTCGCTTCCCCCACCTAATGAGAGCTCCACACCTCTAGTTAGGGACGGGATGCGCTTGACGTCAGACTCACAGCTGGGTTCTTAATCCATTCAGAACGGGTACACGTTATGGTGTATTATTATTTCATGCTTTAACTATTAAAAAAATTGCAGATATACAAGCTCACAGCGCGGCACCAAGTGCCGCGCTGCGAGCTTGTAGATCTGCTATTTTTGAAAAATCTTGACATTTTAAATTTTGACCCGAAGTGTCTTTTGAATCCTTCTAGGTTTTTTTGAAAAAAATATATGTTTCTATGTCAGCAATCTGGCCAGCCATCGTCAAAGAAAAGCTCCTTTTCACTTAACTGGAGCTCAGTTAGTCTGTTCTTGAGAGACTACTATGTCAGTGGTTCTCAAACCTTTTCATGTGAAGGACCCCCAAAATGATATTTATTTGGCCACGGACCCCCATCTCAAAATATTTAGTTCCAGGGACCCCCCAGAAGCAAAATTTTAGTTACAAACGTTCGCTTTGAAAAATACATTATATTCAAAGATTTGCACACATTTTCACGACTTTTTCAAAAATAGCAGATCTACAAGCTCGCAGCGCGGCACTCGGTGCCGCGCTGTGAGCTTGTATATCTGCTATTTTTCAATAGTTAAAGCACAAAATAATGATACACAATAATGTGTACCCGTTCTAAATGGGTTAACAGGATTACGGCGCTCCGGCTGTGGCACGTTGGCCCGACTGTGTGCCGTCTCTCCGCGGCATTCCTTCCTACCAGACCGCGTTTCTCTCAAGCCTCGCACCCCCGCCGCTCCGGTTAATGTCTTAACCCATTTAGGGCCTAGAATTATTGAATGCTTTAAACCAGTGAAAAATAGCAGATATACAAGCTCATAGCGCGGCACCGAGTGCCGCGCTGCGAGCTTGTAGATCTGCTATTTTTTGAAAAAAGTCGTGAAAATGTGTGCAAATCTTTGAATATATGTATTTTCAAAGCAAACGGTTGTAACTCAAATTTTTTCGACTGGGTGGTCCCTGGAACTAGATATTTTGAGATGCGGGTCCGTGGGCCGAATAAATATCATTTTGGGGGTCCTTCACAAGAAAAGGTTTGAGAACCACTGACATAGTAGTCTCTCAAGAACAGACTAACTGAGCTCCAGTTAAGTGAAAAGGACCTTTTCTTTGACGATGGCTGGCCAGATTGCTGACATAGAAACATAGGTGTTTCAAAAAAATCTTAGAAGGATTCAAAAGACACTTATAGAATCGGGTCAAAATTCGAATTTTCACGATTAAAAAAAAAAATAGCAGATCTACAAGCTCGCAGCGCGGCACTCGGTGCCGCGCTGTGAGCTTGTATATCTGCTATTTTTCAATAGTTAAAGCATAAAATAATGATACACAATAATGTGTACCCGTTCTAAATGTCTTAAAGGTCTTGGACGCAGGCTGGGAGATTTTTGGCAACGTTTCGACTCTTCTTGGCCTCGAGTTAATTTCCGGTTGCACGTCTGTCTTTGGGGATTATTAATAAGATATCCTGTTGGGACATTTTTGTCATCGTTTACGGTATTATTTCCACTGTAATGGAAAACATGCATTTTGAATACCTCCTATTGTTTCGGTTCGGTTAACAGAAAGATATTTAGTAAGAAATGTAAAGCTTTATATTCTGACAGCAATCATCGCTACAGAGTGTTTGTTCAGGTACAGGGCTCTCCCTGTCTCTCCTGTTTAGCTCTTTGATAAACAGAAAAATACATCTTCAGGTGGTTACACTTCCAAAATTGCCTGCTTTCATCTTGTTTCTTCATCTCCTGTATGGGTTCTCGCTCCTGATTGGATACATTTGGTAACCTGACCAAAAAATGAAATTTTCTGTTTGCTAAAGAACTGGAGAGACTGGAAGATTCCTGTTACTCAACTCAACAAACACTCAACATTAGTATCAGAATATGGAGCTATTTAACTGTATACTCTATATTCGTTGTCGTATCACAAATAGCGTACAGTAAATGGCAGATCTACAAGCTCACAACAGCTTGTAGATTATTTTGAAAATCTTGGAATATTTTGAAATTTTCGTCAAGTTCTGGGCACATTTTTGCCAAAACGACAGCATATTCAGCAGAAAAAAAAATAATAATCCAAAATGCATTCAGGGCCTTCCTTGAACCCGTGGCCTTTGTTCAGCCATGTCTCTCTAACTGAACTGTATAGCTCAGTCAGGAGCAAACAGCAGTAAGCGTCGCCTTGTTTATAGCAACAGGGCTGAGGCTGCACACATTTTCTGGAAGCTCCAAGTCACCAGGGAGAGCCGGGCTATGCAGCTGGCCCAGACTGGCTGCCCTGGCCCTGGGTGGCTGAGCTGACTGAGCTGCCTGCTGGAACCAACTGACTGGCTGACTTCAGTGTCCATGGGTGTCGCACCAAATTCCGGGCCCCATGGGTACTTTTTTAACCATTGAAAAATAGCAGATATACAAGCTCACAGCGCGGCACCGAGTGCCGCGCTGCGAGCTTGTAGATCTGCTATTTTTGGAAAAATCGTGAAAATGTGTGCAAGTCTTTCAATATTTCAAATCCTTCTATTTTTTTTTGGGAAAAACCTATGTTTCCATGTCAGTGGTGCTCAAACTGTTTCATGTGAAGGACCCCTAAATTGATATGTATTTGGCCATGGACCCCCATCCTCAAAATATTTAGTTCCAGGGACCCCCGAGAAGCAAAATTTGAGCAACAAATGTTCGCTTAAAAAATACATATATTCAACGATTTGCACACGACTTTTCAAAAACGGCAGATCTACAAGCTCGCTGTGAGTGGAGAAGAGATCCAGTAGAACTAAAAGGCAGGTCATTTTACGCTTGGTTGCGCTTGGGCGTTGCGCTCTGAAAATAGCAGATCTACAAGCCCACAACGCTGTTAGCATGTAGATCGGCATGCAACCAAGTATAAATCAGCCATTACAACGCCATCAAGGCCCGTCAAAATACATTTTAGTCGACCAAATGAACTGTAGGTTTAGTCGTATAATAATTTAGTTGACTAAAACTAGACTAAAACTAAATTACATTTTATTCAAAAGACCCATGACTAAAACTAATTCAAAATTTGCTGTCAAAATTCAACACTACTGGCTGCCTGTCTGTCTGTCTGGCTGAGCTGACTGCTGGACCAACTGACTGACTGACTGACTGACTGACTGACTGACTGACTGTCTGTCTGTCTGTCTGTCTGTCTGTCTGTCCGGGGCCAGAAAACATAGCATTACATCACAATGACTCAAGCGCTCAAACATCCATCTTAACACATTCAATCTGTCGCTGGTGTGGAGTTACACCGAGTCGTGTTGAAGACCCCTGCTCTACCCTGCATTTTCCCCATCTGCCTTTTATAGCGCCTCCAGAAGGCCAATTTTTGCTAAACACATTCACTTTTTATATTACTCCTACAGATTGTGGCCAAACATCATGCAAATCGGTACGTATTATCTCTATAGTCATTATGATCAAGACAGATCCGTCCGATTTTTCATATTTCATCCTGATTGGATAAGATTCACTACTACTACTAAGGTTTGAGAACCACTGACATAGTAGTCTCTCAAGAACAGACTAACTGAGCTCCAGTTAAGTGAAAAGGGCCTTTTCTTTGACGACGGCTGGCCAGATTGCTGACATAGAAACATAGTTTTTTCAAAAAATCTTTGAAGGATTCAAAAGACACTTATAGAATCGGGTCAAAATTTGAATTTTCATGATTTTTCAAAAATAGCAGATCTACAAGCTCGCAGCGCGGCACTCGGTGCTGCGCTGTGAGCTTGTATATCTGCTATTTTTCAAAATGATTGGCTAAGATTCACTACTACTCCTTGGCCTGGCAGAAACCATTATCTCTAGTTACCGTATGACTTCACTTTACCAGCGACATGCTTGAATTGTCCCTTCCCAAGACCAGGAGAAAGCAAAACTACTAATCTATCTATAGTTCAGAGCTGGATATCTGTGATCTGGTGTGCGACACTGGCGCATATTAACACTTTTACTGCCATTGTTTACTGGCAGTAAACAATGGCAGTAAATGAGTTAAACTATATAAATCGTCCTTAGAGAAAGGCCAAGAGAAAGACGATGATGTTGGTTGGAGTCTATGGAATTCAAATGACTGGAATCAGTCCGACTGACAACTTTTAATCTACGAGTACAGTCAAGGGCTTTGCACGCGTTCTTTATTCCGTTTGCTGCATGATTAAAAACGCATTGGATTTGGTGTGCAAGGCTGTGCGGAATCCACACTACGGATCCGAAAAGGAATGATGAAGGAGTCAATGAGTTTTTACCGCATGCGACAAGACGCACGAATCGAATCGGTGAAAAAAACGCACAGCCGCATGCAGCCACCTGCCGCATTGCAAATTCGGAGCCGGTGTGCATGAGGTCATAGAGAATCATTGTTTTCTTTAAAAAGATTAAATCGTCCGTTTTTTTCCGTGCGAAAAAAAAAACGCGTCTGTGTGCAAAGCCCTTAACTCTCAAATACCGGGAACGCGCCCGAGTCGTGTTAGATTTTAACCACTTTAACCATTATTTTATGCTTTAACTTTAGAAAAATAGCAGATATACAAGCTCACAGCGCGGCACCGAGTGCCGCACTGCGAGCTTGTAGATCTGCTATTTTTGAAAAATCGTGAAAATGTGTGCAAGTCTATGAATATCTTTGACCCGATCTTTGACCCGACTTCTAAATCCTTCCTCTGAATCAGTGGTTCTCAAACTTTTTCATGTCAAGGACCCGCAAAATTACAGGTATTTAGCCACGGACCCCCATCTCAAAATATGTTGTTCCAGGGACCCCCCAGAAGCAAATATTTGATTTACAAATGTTCGCTTTTAAATAGATATATTCAAAGACTTGCAAAGAAAAATCGTGATTTTTCAAAAATAGCAGATCTACAAGCTCGCAGCGCGGCACTCGGTGCCGCGCTGTGAGCTTGTATATCTGCTATTTTTCAGTAGTTAAAGCAGTCAATAATCGTAGGCCTAAATGGGTTAAGTCAGTCAGTCAGTGAGCTTAGGGTCGAACTGACGCGGAGGTTTGCGTTATTAATGTTATCTGCACCGTTCTGATCCAAAGTCAGTGGAGACAGGAGATGTGACAGCGATAGAGAGGCAAAGGAAAACAGAGCGAGGCCCTAATAGCGTCACAACGTCTGAGTCACTGTCCAACAACACTGCACAGCAACGCAGGGATAGATGGAGCAGGGGATAACGTACGACACACAGCCCTCGCTGGGGGATTACGTTATTTGTTGTTTTGGGGGTTAGCGTCGTCCTGTAACACTATCTACCTACCACAAACCTATAGAGCTATGGCAGGGTTCCCCAATAGGCGGCCCGCGAGCCATTTGTGGCCCGCGGGGGGCTACTGTCTGGCCCCCACCAACCCCAGTAATAATGGTGGTATAAGAGCAGCAACAACACTAGTATGTCGTCGTTGTCGGGTGGAAATCTCGTATCTACAAATCTGTGCGTTCTTTGGCAAATCATACGAGGCCGAAGCACAAAAGTAGTGAAAACAGCAGATCTACAAGCACACAACTCCTCGCACCACTTGTTTTCACTAGTTTAAATCATTTTTAAAATGATAAATTCAAAACAAACGGTTTTGGACATACAAGATTTTCACCCGACAACGACCCGACAACGACGAAAATCTGCATGATTCACGCAAATGACCTATTTAGATTAAAAACATTGATTTTCTCTGAGAAGCTACACATTTGCATGCCTGTATAGAACTATGGGAAACAACACCATCTTCCTACCTATAGAATATGAGAGTTTCAAGTTGAAAAAATAACTGCCAATAAAGCCATACCAGGCAAAACGTTGTTTGGTTGAAAAATTAAATGGGGAGAGCATCCGTATTGTGTGCGGACACGGAGCGGTGCTCCTGGAAGGAGCTAAGCTCCAACATCTGGCTTTGTCCAGGTGAGGAGCGTGGCCTACATCTGGCAAACCACAACCTCCGCCCCTGATTTCTCACATGCCCCTCTTCTAGCGGCAACATGAGGTTGCTTTTTGCAGACAACATACATGCGACCCTTATCTCCCGATTAGGGAGTCTTACTGGTGAAAAGTATAACATATTTTAGCCTGGGGGCCAACTTTGACAAACCCTGTGTCTAGACATTGCGAGTTGGCCGTGCCGTGCCGTGCTAGGCCATGCCGTGCTAGGCCGTGCAGAGCACCAGCGCAGAGGAACGAGACAGAGAGGAGAGAGATAGTAGGGTAGTGTGTGCAGACTGTCGGCACACTGTGTTCTCCTCCTCACTCACAGAACAGTACAGTACAGGGGCTGGACCGGTGTGTGTGTGTGTGTGTGTGTGTGTGTGTGTGTGTGTGTGTGTGTGTGTGTGTGTGTGTGTGTGTGTGTGTGTGTGTGTGTGTGTGTGTGTGTGTGTGAGAGAGAGCGTCTGTGTGCTGTGGGCCACAGGACTGACATTACCCCCCCCCCCCCCCCAACACACACACACACATTCTCATAACATCTTAATCGTTTCAAGGTCCCACACTATAACCCCCTGTGGCGCAAGCAGTGGCGTGAAGTAACTAAGTAGATTTACTTAAGTACACTTTTGAGGTATTTGTACTTTACTTGAGTATTTCCAATTTTCCAATACTTTTACTCCACTACATCTCTGATCCAAATATTGTACTTTTACTCCACTTATTTGAAAACATTAATTCTAGTTACTTTGCAGAAATAAATCGTAATATTATAAAACATACATAAACTGATCTACAAGATCTCACAATGCGTCGCAATGCGACGTATTGTGAGCTTGCAGATCTGCCATTTTCAAAAATGTTTGTACTTTTTGCTTTTGGCACTTTAAGTACATTTTGAAGCCAAGACTTTTGTACTTTTACTCAAGTACATTTTGAATTCTCAACTTTTACTTGAAACTGAGTATTTCTGCATTGCAGTATTGATACTTTTAGTTAAGCAAAACATTTGAGTACCTTTTCCACCACTGGGAGCAAGTGTTACTGACTGTAGACACACATACTGTGCATACATACATAGACAGACAGACAGACAGACAGACAGACACACAGACACACAGACACACAGACACACAGACAGGGAGGAGTCTCTCTCTCCCCTCAGGGAAAGGTTGAGGAGGAGCTGGAAGCACTTGTCCTGACTCTTCCCCAGGTTACATAAACAGCCGCGCGGCTCTGGAGTTCAATCTGTTGCCAAGCTAGCTAGCTGACGGCGGCTAGCAGCGCCGCTAACAGCGGGGTTCGCTGCTGTTAGCAGAAGGGTTAGCTAACCTGACTGACTCACACTGCGATGATGATGATGATGATGATGATGACGCACACATCTGCACACACACACACACGCACTGGTGTAGGACACCAGCGTGGCAGCAGTGTCCGACTGTCTGCGTATAAATCAAGCAAAATAAAGAAAAAAATACATGTCCATTTCTCAAATTCTGGGGACATTTTGTCTCTCAAGTATAGTAAAACAGACACGCGCGCACACACGCACGCGCGCACAAAAGACTGCAGGGAGCCAGAAAACAATGCAGAGGTGGACTCCGATGGTGGTGGCTGCGGTAGTGGTTAACACTGTGAACTGCTTAGCCCCGACATACAGAGCGGTGGAGGGCCGGTACGTGGACCTGCTCCACTGAGCTACATTCTCTGCTCTCACCTGTTCTGCAGGATTACTGGACATGCAGGGGCTGCTCACCACTTAAACCAAACAACTTCACTTACAAGTATACTTGGACTAGGGATTGGACAAAATGCAAATTTCATTTTCAGGACCACCACTTTGTTTTTGCCAAAGATAAGACGATCTCCTTGTAGATACTAATGTTCCCCCCAAAATATAATAATAATAATAATAATAATAATAATAATATTAACTTGAATTTATAAAGAGCCTTTCAAAAACTCAAGGACTCTTAACAATACAGAAATAGACACATTATTTTCCAAAAAAACCTGAGTAAACAAGTGTCTTCAGTGCGGACTTGAAGGAGTCCAATGCTGGCAACTGGCGATTGGTGAATCTCCATGGGGAGAGAGTTCCAGAGGACAAGGGCTGTGTCACACCAAAAGCTTCGCTTAACAACTTGGGGGCCAAACTCGTTCAGTAACGAGATACGGCCACTGGAGGTCGCTGTGCCAAATCTCAGTTGTCTCGTCTCTCAACGAGACAAAGGGTTAACTTTGTTACATGCAGCTGCATCCGTCCTGTGTACCCTGTGAGAGACGCTGGTGCATATGTCATAACATGACGCGCACAGAAGCGAAATGGAGCATCTAGCCTGCATTGATTTCTATTCTATGCTGAAACATAAAAAGGGCTTTATCTCTGAATAAGGTGCAAAGAACGCCAGGGAAGCAGAGATCTGATTGTTTTTACGGCGACACTTTACCGCGATGGTCGGCCCCCGGTTTGGATTTTAGTTTCACGAGCGTTTGTAAATAAATGGATTATCTTCCTCAATCGTCACTCAGTGGACACTCACGTGCACACGCACGAAGCTTTATTTTGAAGCTTCAAAATAAAGCGTAAGTCCGCTTCCGTTGTGTTAATGGATGCAGGGTTCAAGTGGTTAAAAACAAGAGCCCGACCGATACATTGGTTTGGCCCAGTCAGGCTGTGTTGGAGGTAAAACACGGAACAGTGGCTGTAAAGACGCTACAGGCAGGTATGTGATGAACACTCTCAGATGGATGTCTTCTATCTATGTCAAGGGGGAAAACCTCATTATGTCCAACACTGTAAACCTTTCAGGAAATGGAAAAAAAAAGAACCTGTATATCAATGGAAAGCCCTCAGACACACTTGAACACATTTCCGACATCTTCACTTAACTCTCAAATGCCTGGAACGCGCCCGAGTCGCATTAGAATTCAACCACTTTAACCATTATTTTACGCTTTAACTTTAGAAAAATAGCAGATATACAAGCTCACAGCGCGGCACCGAGTGCCGCGCTGCGAGCTTGTAGATCTGCTATTTTTGAAAAATCTTGAAAATGAGTACAAGTCTTTGAATATCTTTGACCCGATCTTTGACCCGACTTCAAAATCCTTCCTCTAAATCATGCTGTTCTCAAACCTTTTCATGTCAAGGATCCCCAAAATTACAGGTATTTGGCCACGGACCCCCATCTCAAAATATGTTGTCCCAGGGACCACCCAGAAGTAAATATTTGAGTTAAAAAAAGTTAGCTTTTAAGTAAATATATTCAAAGGCTTGCCAAAAAAAAATCATGATTTTTCAAAAATAGCAGATCTACAAGCTCGCAGCGCGGCACTCGGTGCCGTGCTGTGAGCTTGTATATCTGCTATTTTTCTAAAGTTAAAGCAGTCAATAATCCTAGGCCTAAATCGGTTAATAGCTTCAATGCTACGCACTGTAGATCGGCTATTTTTTTTGCCACTTGTGTGAGAAACGGTTGAATGAATGGACAAAGAATCACATACGAAACGTCAAAACATCGTGATGCGAGGTTTCGTAGCGACAGCGACGAGCCTCGACTCGTCCTTCCATACCATCTGATCTTACATTCTGAAGGACGGCCTCGCAGGAAGGGAAGAGAAGCGAGAGAGAGAGAGAATAAAAGAGGGGGAGGGGGAAGGTAGGGATGGGACGATATGAACATTTCATATCACGATTATTGTGACCAAAGAAATCGCGATTTACGATATTATGCGATAATCAAAATATCCCCAACACCAATTATCCTTGGGCAGAACAATTGCCAAAAAATAGCAGATCTAGAAGATCACAATGCGTCACAACGCGACCCCCAACATCCATTATCCTGGGCGGAACATTTGCCAAAAAAATAGATCTACGCAAGAGCTTGTAGATCGGCTATTTTTTTGGCAAAGAGATTTGTTAGAGAGTGGGAAAAAAGACTGTATCAAGTACTTAAAGGTATATTCAGTGATTGTATTTCATTCAAATACAAATATAATTGGTACATTTTCCATTCATTCTCCTCACTAGAATGTGTGCTGACCATATAAGGACTTCCACCATGGCCCGTGTTGCGAGCATAACTAGATACAGTTTTCAGTGGTGGCCAGCCAGTCCTCGCCTTCTCGACCAATCAGGGTAGAGTATGGCCATAGTTATGTTATGATGTTTAGTTATGATGGTCAAAATAAAAGTTTTGAGAACCACAGTCGCTCTGAATTAAGAACGTCTGCTAAATGCCTAGATTGTAAACTACTGAACTCATAAAATACCACAGTCTCGTAGTAAATCAGTATCATACATATCCTGAAGCTGGAGACGTAGGCCTACCGATATTCAGTGATTGGGTCTAATGATCAAAACGAGAACATTATAATGGTGTAAAAAATCTATAAAAGGCCAGTAAGGGACAAGATGACCCCCGGCCACTTTCATTATCACTGACTGAATACACCTTTAAGTGTATATTATAAGTAGCTTACAGTACCAATAGTTTAAGTGGTAGCGGAATTTGCAGCTCGGCAAATAAAAGGTGAA